>NC_041352.1:28642598-28717598 GCF_004354835.1 Perca flavescens
ACGAAGGCGTAGTAGACCTTTTTTTTTTATTTTATTTTTTATTATTTTTTTATTTTTTTCTGCTCTCTTGTTTTTCTATGTTTATGGTAAGAAGAAAAATGTGAAAATAAACAATAAACAAAAAAAAAAAAAAAAGAATCTGAGTAGGACCACGTCAGGCTAAACTTTATCCCTAACCTGCCTGCGTCTCTTCGGCTGACGCTAGAGGGCCCCGCTGAGTGAGCTTAGTGTATGCTCTGTAGCCGTTAGCACTGTCTCTCCCTCTGAGATCACAAATACTGATTTAAAAACGATTTTATGGATTTAAAGATGGTCAGTCTGTTATCTAATCTCCCTCCAGTAAAAACAAAGAAATGTAACCCTTTAGCTCCCAGCACATAACAACACATGAGTACTGATGTGTGTGTGTGTGTGTGTGTGTGTGTGTGTGTGTGTGTGTGTGTGTGTGTGTGTGTGTGTGTGTGTGTGTGTGTGTGTGTGTGTGTGTGTGTGTGTGTGTGTGTGTGTGTGTAGAACCGTGGTGTGTACATGTTCCGGATCGACAACGACTTTGTGATCGACGCCACCATCACTGGAGGACCGGCCAGGTGAGAGCAGACAGCATATCACCAAACCCACCAGACCAAATAATGAGTACTTTTAGTGTGTATAGAGCCAGCATATCTCCACCAGACTCCATGTAAATAATCAGGACTTTTAGTGTGTATAGAGCCAGCATATCTCCACCAGACTCCATGTAAATAATCAGGACTTTAGCGTGTATAGAGCCAGCATATCTCCACCAGACTTCATGTAAATAATCAGGACTTTTAGCGTGTATAGAGCCAGCATATCTCCACCAGACTCCATGTAAATAATCAGGACTTTTAGCGTGTATAGAGCCAGCATATCTCCACCAGACTCCATGTAAATAATCAGGACTTTTAGTGTGTATAGAGCCAGCATATCTCCACCAGACTCCATGTAAATAATCAGGACTTTTAGCGTGTATAGAGCCAGCATATCTCCACCAGACTCCATGTAAATAATCAGGACTTTTAGCATGTATAGAGCCAGCATATCTCCACCAGACTCCATGTAAATAATCAGGACTTTTAGTGTGTATAGAGCCAGCATATCTCCACCAGACTCCATGTAAATAATCAGGACTTTTAGCGTGTATAGAGCCAGCATATCTCCACCAGACTTCATGTAAATAATCAGGACTTTTAGCGTGTATAGAGCCAGCATATCTCCACCAGACTCCATGTAAATAATCAAGACTTTTAGCGTGTATAGAGCCAGCATATCTCCACCAGACTTCATGTAAATAATCAGGACTTTTAGCGTGTATAGAGCCAGCATATCTCCACCAGACTCCATGTAAATAATCAGGACTTTTAGCGTGTATAGAGCCAGCATATCTCCACCAGACTTCATGTAAATAATCAGGACTTTTAGCGTGTATAGAGCCAGCATATCTCCACCAGACTTCATGTAAATAATCAGGACTTTTAGTGTGTATAGAGCCAGCATATCTCCACCAGACTTCATGTAAATAATCAGGACTTTTAGCGTGTATAGAGCCAGCATATCTCCAAATGTAAATGAGTGAATTAAGGGTTTATTTCAACCAAACCAGAGTGGTGATTGGTGGAACAGTGGAGAGTTTGGGTAGTTTTGATAGTTTGATTTAGTTTCTGTCCACTTTGAATGAAGTGTGTTTTACGATGATAAAAGTCCTGATTATTTACGTGGAGTCTGGTTTGGTGATGGGGATTTCATGTTAAACTAAAAGGATCTTACTCTTTAACTAAAAGGTCTATCTCTGTAGGGATCCATCCCATAATGTTGTCAGACACTTAGAATAATAATGTGAGTCTGTCAACAGCAACAACAGAACTTTTAGTGGACTCTAACTGCTGCTGAACATTAGTCCTGTAGGGTTACATTACAGCTCGGTTCACGGCTGCCTGTTACAGCGTAACATTACAGCTCGGTTCTTATTTAATACTGGACCAGTTTCACAGATTGTTGTTCACATCAGACACTCACACATGGGGGTTTACGCTTTAAGACACTTGTTTTATGCAGTTTGTGTTTTATTTCACATGTAAATGAAGCCTGCGTCCGTCTGTGATTGACAGGTACATCAACCACTCGTGCTCTCCCAACTGCATCACGGAGGTGGTCACTGTGGAGAAGGAGAACAAGATCATCATCAGCTCCTGCCGACGCATCCAGAGAGGAGAAGAGGTACCTGTTACATCCTGGTCACATAAGGTCACACTGTTAACCCTTTAAACATCCAGAGAGGAGAACAGATGGACGAGGAACTCTGTTGCTTACTGAATCTGGCAGATGATGACTAGGGCTGTCCCCACAGCTCCCATCCCATGAAAATACTCCCGTCATATCCCGATCACATGACCTAGGTAACATACATTACCTACAGGTCTAGGTAACATACATTACCTGCAAGTCTTTTTAACATGTATTACCTGCAGGTCTAGGTAACATGTATTACCTGCAGGTCTAGGTAACATGTATTACCTGCAGGTCTAGGGTGTATTACCTGCAGGTCTAGGTAACATGTATTACCTGCAGGTCTAGGTAACATGTATTACCTGCAGGTCTAGGTAACATGTATTACCTGCAGGTCTAGGTAACATGTATTACCTGCAGGTCTAGGTAACATGTATTACCTGCAGGTCTAGGTAACATGTATTACCTGTTTGAGTCTTAAAGAAGAGACTTGGTTTTTAATCCACATCCTTTAGCTCCTCTTCTTGGTCTCTCTCCCTACCAACATACACCATGGTCCTATAACTAGATGGATCCCTCTGCTGGTCACATTAGGTATTACAGTTGATTCATGGCCTATCAACACAACGGAGATCTTGTCAAACCAAATGCCTCCCAGTCTTCTGGACCTCTCACCACATTGCAGCTTCATGTTTTAATTTAATCTGCAGCTCCGTCACGCTGCCGGTGATTTCTCTGCTCTATACCGTCCCCAACACCTCACTAACACTGAGATTGACTCCCGTACCGTGAGAGTCCCGCGGGAATACCGTGACCCGCGGAAGTCCCGAAAAATTGTCACCCTCTAGTTCAGACCAACAAAACCGATTCTCTGCACACACACACAGAAACTACATCTGTGTGAAGTCCTGCTGTGTTCTTTAACCCCTTTAAGTAAAAGTGTTAACAATCCTGATTTCATTATTGACCAAAACGTCATATTTTGTCTCTGTCCCTCTCTCTCTCTCTCTCCCCCCCCCCCTCTCTCCTCCCTCCCTCTCTCTCTCTCAGCTGTCCTATGACTATAAGTTTGATCTGGAGGACGATCAACATAAGATCCCGTGTCACTGTGGAGCCGTCAACTGTCGCAAATGGATGAACTGAACATCTCTCTCTCTCTCTCTCTCTCTCTCTCTCTCTCTCTCTCTCTCTCGGTGCTGAGGCTGGATGTCGATCGCCCATCGCTCTGTGGGCGGAGCTACACTTCCTATCAGAAGAATATAATAATAATAATAATAATGATAATAATGATGTAACGTAACGATCAGATGTGATCTCAGAGAATAATGATCGGAGGGGTTTGATTGACAGATCAGGGGGGTGGGCGGGGTTAAATATGATCAGGGTGGGTGATTGACATGTGAGGGGGCGGGGCTTACGAGAGGCTGGTCCTCTGTGTGTATATGATGTAAATGTGAGTGTAAACGCCACTGAAATAACACAACGTCCTCACAGAGAGGGACGCAAAGTTGCACTATCAAAAATATAAAAGGACAAAAACACAACTATACCCACACAAACATACTTGATTCCTCCTCTCTCTCCCTCTCTCTCTCTCTCTCTCTCTCTCTCTCCCTCCCTCCCTCCTCTTCCTCCTCTGCGTTTTGTTAATTTTCTGTAAAATAAGAGATTTTGTTCTTTTTGTATTTATTACTGAATGAAAAGCTATTTTCTAAATCCACGGTGAGTTCGAGGCCCGGAGTCGCAGCGTGTAAATATCTGTATCATAAAAAGCTAAAAGAAAAAACAGAGAGAAGTTTAGAGATAACTCCACTGAGCGCTACCTTTAACACCCTCACCTTCATCACCTTCATCACCTACCTTCCTACCTGCCCGTCGGAGCAGCGTTCTGTCCCACTTTTGAATCAAGTTTCACCTTTTGTGTTTCCCGTACGTCCCGGCGCTGGAGGCGCTGCGTTGTGATTGGACGAGGGCTGTGAACAGACTTCCTGAGTGTCACCGCGGCCTTCATCGGAGCGTCTTTCAGTTTGACTTTTCTTTGTGTTGTGGAGTCCTGCTGCCGTGTACATATGAGGTTTAATCAGGACGTGTGTACAGTTAGACGACATGAAGCCTTGTTTCGGTTTTTATTAATGTAAACACAGCGTGACCATGACGACGATGTTTGTTTTTTTTTTTTTTTTTTTTTTTTTTGTGGGAAAAATGTGGAATCTGATTTAGAATCATTTACAGAAAATAAAATATTTTACATCTTGAAGAAGCAAGTCTGCTGTTGTGTTGTGTGTGTGTGTGTGTGTGTGTGTGTGTGTGTGTGTGTGTGTGTGTGTGTGTGTGTGTGTGTGTGTGTGTGTGTCTGTCTCTGTGTGCGTCTGTGTACCCGTTTTACTATATTCGTGGGGTCCAAAAACCGGGGACTACAGTATACTTGTGGGGTCTGCACAGCCTCGTGGGGACCAAAATGCTGGTCCCCACGAGTTTAAAGGGCTGTTTGAGGGTTAAGACTTGGTTTTAGGATTAGGGTTAGAATTAGGTTATGGTTAGGGTAAGGGTTAAGGTTAGGCATTTAGTTGTGATGGTTAAGGTTAGGGTAAGGGTTAAGGTTAGGCATTTAGTTGTGATGGTTAAGGTTAGGGTAAGGGTTAAGGTTAGGCATTTAGTTGTGATGGTTAAGGTTAGGGTAAGGGTTAAGGTTAGGCATTTAGTTGTGATGGTTAAGGTTAGGGTAAGGGTTAAGGTTAGGCATTTAGTTGTGATGGTTAAGGTGAGGGTAAGGGTTAAGGTTAGGCATTTAGTTGTGATGGTTAAGGTTAGGGTAAGGGGCTAGGGAATGCATTATGTCAATGACAAGTCCCCACAAAGATAGTAATACAGACGTGTGTGTGTGTGAGAGAGTGTGAGGGATTCAGCCTTCATTAAGTGTGCAGCCACGCAGCAAACCTGTCCTGGCGCTGTTTCTCTAGAAGCTTCTAGAAGGTTCCGTGAAGGACAAGACAACGGCGCCGGTAAGAAATGAAGCCACAACTAAACTATCCTGAAGCTTTTAGTGAAGAGGAAGAAAGGAGGCTGATGTGAGGAAGCTGGAGTTGTATTACAGTCAAGTTTAACTCTGATAAAGAACGAAAATGTAGGAGCCACATTTCGGTAGTTGATTAGAAATGTTTGCCAAAATTTGCCAAATCTTCTCTGCCGATGCCAAACAGCTTATTCTGCCGTTGACTCGTTTGGTGGATTGGATGATTGAAGTTTGAAGAAACAAAACATATTGGCAATTTAACAATTAATTAATTTCACAAACGGGAGACTCAGTCACCAGCCTGGCACCTCCTCCTCATGCTGGTCCCCAGCCTGGCACCTCCTCCTCATGCTGGTCCCCAGCCTGGCACCTCCTCCTCATGCTGGTCCCCAGCCTGGCACCTCCTCCTCATGCTGGTCCCCAGCCTGGCACCTCCTCCTCATGCTGGTCCCCAGCCTGGTCACACACTGCTGTGGGATGGCATCCCATTCTTCAACCAGCACTTGTCGCAAGTCAGCCAACGTGGTTGTGTTGGTCACTCTGGAACCAACAGCTGATCACACAAGTGTTCAATGGGGTTGAGGTCAGGACTGCTGGCAGGCCATCCATCCTCTCCACTCCCCCATCCTGGAGGTAGTCTCTGATAAACCCTGGCCTGTGGGGGCCAGCGTGGTCACCTTGGAGGATAGAGTCCGGTCCCAGACTGTGGAGGTATGAGATGGCCACTGGTTGCAGAATCTTATCTCTAAAGTGTCTATAGCAACAGCAGAATAAGCTGTTTGGCATTAGCAGAGAATATTTAGCAAATTTTTCATGGGTGCAACCCACATACTTGGCACTGCTGCTTACCTATGGGGCACCATTTGGAAGGAAACTAAACCGGCTTTCCAACAGTATGAGATTAATTACCAAAAAGCATTGTTACCACAGAGAAATAATCTAGCAAACACAAATGTCCTTACTTTTTGTGCTAAATGTAGCTGGGTTGAACTCCATGGTTAAAGTGCTGACAGCTTACGTTAAGCGGTGTAAAGTGTGACTGTATTTCCCTGTAGAGCCAGCCTTGTGGTGCATTCAAAGGTTTTGTAAAATACCCTTTTCCCATCTGGTGCTTGTTTTTGTCATTTACCAGTAATTTACTGGTGAAATAAGTTATAGTTATTACATTATAAATAAATAATTTAATTTTGACCTTAGCAATAAACAAGCCGTTCTTTAATGTTGTTCTATACATTATAAATATATTCTACAGCAAGGATTACCAAAGCCAAGTCATCGACTATGGACCTATGGAGAAACAGCAGCACAGGTATCAGTCCTGATGACCTCAGCATCACAGGAAGTAGAGGGGGGGCGACCAGGTAAGGTGGGATTTCGGTTTTTGTTATTTGTTTTCCTCGAGACCACAGAGGGTGGGAGAACGTTTTTGTTCTTGTTCAATTGTATTTGTATGTTCTTAATATAAAAAAAACACAATAAAAAATGTATATATACTGTATATTTCGGTTCAGGCACCGTTTTAAAAGTATAGTTTTAGCACCGGTATCGGAAAAAAACCCAATCGATACCCAGCCCTAGTGTCAGCTCAGTAGAGGTAGCTAGATGCTAGATGCTAGACGTAGCTAGATGCTAGATGTGGCTAGATGCTAGAGGTAGCTACATGCTAGAGGTGGCTAGATGCTAGAGGTAGCTACATGCTAGAGGTAGCTACATGCTAGAGGTAGCTAGATGCTAGAGGTAGCTACATGCTAGAGGTAGCTACATGCTAGAGGTGGCTAGATGCTAGAGGTAGCTACATGCTAGAGGTAGCTAGATGCTAGAGGTAGCTACATGCTAGAGGTAGCTACATGCTAGAGGTAGCTAGATGCTAGAGGTAGCTACATGCCAGAGGTAGCTACATGCCAGAGGTGGCTAGATGCTAGAGGTAGCTACATGCTGGGAGGTAGCTAGATGCTGGAGGTAGCTAGATGCTAGAGGTAGCTACATGCTAGAGGTAGCTAGATGCTAGAGGTAGCTACATGCTAGAGGTAGCTACATGCTAGAGGTAGCTAGATGCTAGAGGTAGCTAGATGCTAGAGGTAGCTACATGCTAGAGGTAGCTACATGCTAGAGGTGGCTAGATGCTAGATCTGATCTGCTAGATGTGTTGATGTCCCAGGCCGTGCCTCGTGGCTTACCCTGGTATTCTTACCATAACCAATCCCCACTCCCCATGCCCAAACCTAACTACGTTGTCCATTCTAGCAGATAAGATTTAGGATCTACTGTCATTGTCAGGGCTCTTTGTTTCCATGGCAGCCAGCTGTCCAGTCACATCAGGCCTTGCTGTCCTCAGGACAAATCCACTGAGGGTAGATCTTACCGATCTAGTGTCTACTAGATCAGATCTGCTAGAATAGTCAACTTAGTTATTTTATATATATATATATATATATATATATATATATTTCTTGTATTAATTATTATTTAAAAGCTGATCTCTGTGAGCAACACACACTAGGGTTTTTCCTGGCTTTGACAGCGCTTAGGGGCATTTGCATATTGGTGATGTTGGTGATGTTTCTGCCATAGACTGTATGTAGGCACTGCACCATAGTGTTATAACGGCAGGAAGAAACCTGCACACACCCTGTTAGATAAACTCAGTTGGTTTCCTGTAAGTGAAGAGGGGGAGGAGCAGATCAGGTCCATGAGAAGAGGAAGAGGTGAGTCAGGTGAGACTCCATTTAGTGTGAACTAGGGATGGGCGACACTTGGGAGTTTTGGTATCGATCCGATACCAAGTAAATACAGGGCTGGTATCGCCGATACTTTTTACTTGTAAGGTCACAATCATTGAATGATTTAGTGATTTTGCCTTTAGTTATTTGATTATGATTATGATAAAACACAGGACAAAGATTTTAGGCAAATCTAAATGTTTTTATTAACTAACTAGAACAATATAAAACAATGTAATGCTATAAAATAATATAACAAAATATAAATATAACAAAGTCAACAACACAACCAAAAATACCTTCCATTACACACAGATATCTGTGAAAAATAAAGTCAGTTGTTCAAAATAAGTAAACAAAAGCCACAGTGTATAAATATGAATATAATAATATAAAAAAAACACCACAAAAAATACACTGCACACAGATATTTGTGAAAAATAAAGTCAGTAGTGCAAATAAAGTGTAAACTACAATTGGCTCTCATTTGTAGCCTTTTTTTTGTACCCCAAGGAAGTATCCCTTGAAGTGCCCTTTAGGCTCAGATTTAAAGGTTTTTGTTCAGGAGCAGCAACATGTTTACATTCTGCCCTTTTATTGCACTTCTTCTCTGAGTTACTGTCGTGTTTCAAAATCCACTAAGTAGGCAAGGAGAGGATTTAAAAGTTTAACAAGCATTTATTTAAGTAAAATCATAAGAGCATAAATGTGTACACGGGTCCGAGTTGAGCAGGCACACAGGCTTCTCTCATCAGACTCAATTTTCTGGCTTATACATGAATTCATACATCAGTCTCTAAGAGCATTTTGATTAGTTTATTAAAAGTCGGAGAGGTACCGTGGTTTAGACTTAGCGTCCCCTGGTTGGTGCACAGACTGGTCCCAGTCTTTTGGCACACGCCCTCTTCATCAGCTGTTAGGCAGACTTTAACTATGCTGATGGTCAGAGAGAACAATGCGCCGCTGTTGCCTGTCACAGGTTGAGGAGTAACTTATTCTCATGGTCAAACTGATATCAAACTGATATTAACTTTGTTGCTGCACTCTTGTTGCTTTCTGACCACCGTCATACAGTGCTGCTGTACAACAGTACAACAGTATCCTTTTCTCATTTTGCATGACTAAGCTGTCACAGTGCTCTTCCACTAAACACACAACTATAATTCAACTATGATTTGTATCCTCATAAAGCATAGCCAGCTTGACTGATTTTTATTTCTTACATTACTAACTGTCCCGCATTCGAGAAAATCCTTTCTGCTGGTACAGATGTTGCAATTACTCCCAGCTGTTTCTTTGCAATCTTGCTCAGAGAGGGAAAGGTTGGCTCATGCATTTTCCACCAAAGAAGTGGGTCTGCATCCCGTGGAATTGTTTTCTCTTCCGAGTTCCGGCGCATTTCCATAACAGCATCAGTGCCAGTTGTGCGATGCTGCTGCGATGCTTGGATTTGTGAGTCAAACTCTGTCCATATCCCACCTTTTGCTGCAGATGGGGATGGAGAAGCTCCAGCAGGGTGGTTTGAAGTTGTTGTAGGTAGGTAGGTGCTGGTACTGAGACCATAAAAGGCTCAAACATGTAAAACACAGAGTCCCAGCGTGTTTCAACTGATTGTATGAGTTTGTGCTCTGGAAACTTAAGTTGTTTCTGGATTTCTTTCAGCTTCTCTGTTGCTTTTGTGCTGTGGTGAAAAAAGCTACAATAGCACTTCATTTCTGTTGTATGTCAAGAAGCTCAGGGAGGGCCTTAATGGAGTCTTTCACAACTAGATTGATGGTGTGTGCAAAACACGGATAATGAGCCCAACCTGTCAGTTATGCCCCATTTGTTGGTGATTCTTTTCAATTCTGAGCAAATGTTGTCAGCACTGTGCTTTCCTGAGAAACTACTGGTTTCTAGCACATATGTTTGCATTTGCCAGTCTTCATCAATAATATGGCAAGTGACAGTTAAATAAGCCTCTGTGGCTCTTGATGTCCACATATCAGCAGCATCTAGACTTGTTTTTACTTTTGAGCAACACTCTTCATACAACGAAGGTATTTTCTCTCCTATGAAAAATGTCCGACTTGGAATGCTGTAGCGGGAGTCAAGCGTTTTTATTACACCTTTAAAACCCTCATGTTCAACCACAGAGAGGGGTAGTAGGTCCTTAACAATCATCTCAGCAATGCTCTTTGTGAATTATCTAGGTGAAATAACAAAATGATTAAGATAATAAGTCTGTAACTGTAATCTGCATGTAGCTTAAATAGAAATACAAATTTTCCACTTAACACAAAGGGTTATTATATTTAGCCATATTCATATTTCAGGTTTGAGGTATATATCTTTATATAAGTGTATATTTTTGAGTTCCAGTGGAACAATTAAGATTTTTTGTTATGATAGTAATTCTGTCAGTCTGCTAAAACTGCCTCTCTGATCACTGTGAACAACATTGCTTAATGCTGGCAGAGCAGGGAGGGGCAGAGAGAGAGAGAGAGAGAGAGAGAGAGAGAGAGAGAGAGAGAGAGAGAGAGGGAGAGAGGGAGAGAGAGAGAGAGAGAGAGAGAGGGGGTGCGCTGTTTGCACACTCCGCACAGACTTGGAGAGACGCTGTGCTCGCATGAACTCGGAGAGAAACTGCATCAAAAGTATCAATCTCATCATAACAGTATCGATCTGATACCAGTATTGATACTATCGATACGCCCAGCCCTAGTGTGACCAGAAGAGAGCAGGAGGAGGAAACTGAAGGCTGAGGCACGGTGAGTGCTAATCCAACATATTTTATTTTATTGTTAAAGTCTGTGGAGGAAAGAAATGTTAGAATGAACTCAACAGTTTGATTCTGACCAGTGACGGACTGGGAACAAAAAACGGCCCTGGCATTTCCACCCACCAGCGGCCCACCGGTGGGGGGGGGGGGTCGCAGATAGAACTTTTGACGCACGGAAAGATAGCCCCAGTAATGGTAAACGTAAACTCTCATGCTATAAACAACTGCACCAAAACAGAGACTTATAAAAAAAAAAAAAATAAATAAATCATCAGAGCCAGCCGCTCCATAATGATATAATATTCTGAAGTAGCCAAACACTCCCTCCTGCAGCACTGGTCTCCATCTCTGTTACTTCTGGTAATCCACATTCAGACCCACAGCAGGCTTGTTGTTCTGTGTTGGTTAGTTCCATAGATTCGTTATCCATGTCTAGCTCTTCATCCTCCTCTTGCTCGTTTTGTTGTTCCTCTTCCTCATATTCCTCACGGTCCTGTCTCTCTCCCTGGTGTGCTGGCTCAGATATAGCGCTAACATGCTAGCTGTATTAGCGCTAATGCTAGCTGAAGCTGCACTGGAGTTTAAAACCAAATCAGTCAGTTTGCAGCATTTTTCAACGTCAGCCAACAGTGCTCTCTTATATATTTCTCTCTTTTTTTCTCTGCCCCCCCCCCCCTTCTTGTGTCGCGTGATGCCTCGATTCATTTTTTTGTCAACAACTTCCAACCACCACACTGACGCAGATCATAGACACATAAAGACGCAGACGCGGTCTACTCGGCTCTACTTGATTCTGTCTTGAAATTCCCAGAAGGCATTGCTTCATTTTAACTTTTGCAAACAAATATTCAAATAAAAGAAATGCAGGTAGATATGTTTATTTCAAACCATGCACGTTTACATTTTTGAACATCTGATCTGAATAAGTAATTTTGCTACAAAACAATACAGACTGATGTAAAAGTTCGTGACTGTAGAGGGTAACCAGGGTAACCATGACTGTGATATTGAGAGACTCATATGTGGTTTAAATACAAATCAGATTACTAATTAAAAGGTGTGAAGGGCTTGGATACATCTGGCTATCGTTTAGCAAAAGAACTTTGTTATTGATGCTTGAAAGGGGGCCGAGAGAAATTATATGGGCCGCACTTTACAATTAAGTGGCCGCATGGCTGTGACAATCACGCTGCTCTCTGATTGGCCGGCCGCCCCAAACGGCCCATGAGGGTCCGCGTCCCCTCTGGCATCTGCCCACATGCCAGATTACCAGGCCGTCACTGATTCTGACTGAGTTCTCTGTGTATGTGTCTCTCTGTGTGTGTGTGTGTTACTTCCTGTTCTCTCAATCTTGCATATGACAGCGTATGATCAAGATGGCCAGTAAGATCATAGGACTTGATCAGGTGTCAGCAACTCAGCTGTACAATGAGCTTATCCTAAAAAAGACCGACCAAATCCTTAATGACCCCGCTCACCCTCTTCATCATAAATTTATGAGAAGCAATAGGTCAACTGGTCGAATTTTACAACCGAGAATTAAAACAGAAAGGTACAATAAATCATTTGTGCCTACAGCGATCAGACTGTATAATGACCATGCACATCGCAAGTACTTTGATCCTGCACTGGCACTTTAACTGGATGGTAGATCCAATTTTCCTTTTTTGACAACCACTCCTAGTTATTTTTATATATATTAGGGCCGGGACTCGATTAAAAAAATTAATCTAATTAATTACAGGCTTTGTAATTAATTAATCGAAATTAATCGCATTTTAATTCCATAAATATTTGACCTGAGAACAGTGAGAAGTAATTTTTTTCACATGTATTTTTAGTATACCATTGAATAATGACTGAATACATAAGCTTAAGCAACACAATATTTATTTTTGTTCAACCAAGTCCAGCAGACCAGTGCAATTTTTGCCATTAAGTGTAGCAATAGCATATTTAGAAATATAGTACATTTCAGAAATTCAGGTAGCCTATAGGTAGGTAGACCTTCTGTAAACTATGTTTTTTTAAGTAAAACACAATACTTTCAAGTACATTCAGACTTAGTTACCCTGGTCCTTAAACCAGTCATCTGGTGGAGTGTAGGTTGGGTGTGGGTCCTTGTACTCGGAGTCGGGCTAACGCTAACGCTAGCTGCTAAATGTTTTGTGTCGAGGTGATACTTGAGGCTCGATGTGCTGCGGTGATATGAGGATTCCTTGTTGCATAGCTTGCACACAACCATGCTCTAATCAACGCCTCCATCCGTTCGTTTTTTATAACAAAATGTCCACGGAGCCAACCAAAGCTGTCTCGTCAGCTTCTTCGTTCATGTTCACTGTGGTTTGTTGTTGTCTGAAGCATTGACATATATAAAAGGTCTGAAGCATTGACATATGTAAAAGGTCTGAAGCATTGACATATATAAAAGGTCTGAAGCATTGACATATATAAAAGGTCTGAAGCATTGACATATATAAAGGTCTGAAGCATTGACGTATATAAAAGGTCTGAAGCATTGACGTATATAAAAGGTCTGAAGCATTGACGTATATAAAAGGTCTGAAGCATCAACGTATATAAAAGGTCTGAAGCATTGACATATATAAAGGTCTGAAGCATTGACATATATAAAGGTCTGAAGCATTGACATATATAAAGGTCTGAAGCATTGACATATATAAAAGGTCTGAAGCATTGACGTATATAAAAGGTCTGAAGCATCAACGTATATAAAAGGTCTGAAGCATTGACATATAGTAGCATTGACATATATAAAGGTCTGAAGCATTGACATATATAAAGGTCTGAAGCATTGACATATATAAAGGTCTGAAGCATTGACATATATAAAGGTCTGAAGCATTGACATATATAAAGGTCTGAAGCATTGACATATATAAAAGGTCTGAAGCATCAACGTATATAAAAGGTCTGAAGCATTGACGATATAAAAGGTCTGAAGCATTGGTCTGAAGCATTATATAAAAGGTCTGAAGCATTGACGATATAAAAGGTCTGAAGCATTGACGATATAAAAGGTCTGAAGCATTGACGTATATAAAAGGTCTGAAGCATTGACATATATAAAACGTCTGAAGCATGAACACTAGTTGGTGCTCCAGTATAATCGGTCCGCCGAAACTCATCCAGTGAGAAACGTCCCGCGGTGCAAAAATAAGTGTGATTAAAATGCGTAAAAAATGTTTAACGTGTTATTTTTTGTGTAATTAATTAACGCATTAAAGTCTGTAATTAATTAATCTTAATTAACGCATTAAAGTCTGTAATTAATTAATCTTAATTAACGCGTTAAAGTCCCGGCTCTAATATATATATTTTTTTATTTTTAGCTACCTTAATGTTTCGTAAACATTAGATGTCAGATTGTCTTTGTCATTTCTGTAGTATTGTTTATTCTTTGTATTGTGATTGTTGACTTCTGTTATTGTCATTCTCATTGTACTGTTACTTTTTTGTTGTATACATGTTTATTGGTTTGTCTGTGGTGTCTATATGTTTAGAGAATATGTTGTGACAAGAGTGCAAAATGAATGACCACATGAATTTCCCCTTGTGGGATAATAAAGTTTTCCTTGACCTTGACATTGACCTTGACTCTTGTACAAACTTGTTTCCTTTTGAATGTTGTGAGCTCCCAGTCAGTGTTCCTGTTTAACCTCTCAGACTGACTACAGATCAGAAGATGAGTGATTTGGAGGAAGAGGAGGACGGAGCAGAGTCTGTAGTATCTGGCTGTCAGTCTATGAAGAGTGTCTGGTCCAAAGAGGAAACTCCATGCCTCAGTACTGAACCTGGACCCTCAGACACAAAGTAAGAGAACTGTTTTTACTGTCAGCTGTACAGATGCAGTGGTTAACCAATTTCAGTATTTGGTGTTTTAAGCCCCCAAGGTCGACTTCAAGGCACCAAACCCTGTCTAGTCCAAAGGAGCCTCGACGTGGTGCTGCAGGGCCAGGAACAGACCGAACAGCAGACACCGTTCTTGCATGGTCGTTGAATTCTCTATAGAGTATCTCTATTCTTAAGCCATAAGGAGCCTTTCTCTGTATTTACACAACACACTGAAGAGCATCATTGAAATTGAAAACTGCCATTCTTTGCCAGATCATGACTGATCTGTTGTGCAGTGATTTTGTACCGAGGGGCGGCCTCAGCCCTGACTGAGCATAAACCAATCGGAAATAAAGACTGTGGATATACAAAATAATACATTAGCCTACATTAGATTTAACTAAAGCAGTGTTCCCACACTTAGGTTCTCATTGGGGTGGCTGTGGATCAGGTGTAGAGCGGTCACCTACCAGTCAGAAGGTTGGTGGTTCAATCCCTGGCCCTGTTACCCCTCTCTGCAGCAGTCTCCTCCGCTCCATATCTTTATAACGGAGCTAACCGCTAATCAGAGCTCATCATTGCTAACAGAGCCTTCAGTTCTCTGTGCCTGTATTTATGCATTAACCATATTTATGGACCTGAGCCTAGGCTCTAGGTATTATGGTATTTTATCTGCTGAACCGTTCAATTTTGGCAATCATCATGGCTACATGTCCTTTCATTTTTTTCTTTTGTTTGACTTTTTATTTGATCATAATTACTGATAAAAGAAGACATTGTGTTCTATTTTTAGAACAAATGATTAGAATTATGTTATGCAGTTTTACAGTAAATTCTCTATTTGCTACACAAGCCATTTACATGAGGGTTTCCATGTACCGTCTACCGATTAGATTAAACTTTATTGTCATTGTGCAGAGTACAAGTACAAAGACAACGAAATGGAGTTTGCGTCCAACCAGGCCAGGCTTATTACATAAGGCTATGTAATATGAACAATGTATGAACAACATGTACAGATATGTGCAATGTAGTAGCAGTAACATTATACTAGTAGTAAGAATAATATAGATATATGCAGTGTATTAACAGAATATATAATAAGAAAAACAGAATAAATATGGATATTCTGAATGAACCATATAGGCATATATGTACAGTATGTACAGCTATGTGCAGTGTGGTAACATAAGAGTACTAAGAATAAGTGTATGTGCAGGATGAAAAGTATGAAGAGCAGTAGAATATGGCTATGTATATGTGTAATTACAGTATGTACATTTGTAAATAAATAAATAGAATAGGATGGGTGGGGTAGGGTAGTGCAAATTGTCCCCAGGGGGGCTTAGTAGGTCCATTGTATTTTGTTTGTTGTGGATGCAGAGCTAGAGTTCGGTAGGGTGACAGCCGGAGGAAAGAAGCTTCCTCTGAACCTGCTGGTTCGGGTGCGGAGAGACCTGAGACGCCTCCCGGATGGGAGTGGGGTGAGAACAGTCTTTGATGATGATGCTGCGCGCTTTTCGTAAGCATTGCTTGCCCTGCATGGCCTCGATGGAGGGGAGTGAGGAATTGGTGATGCGTTGGGCAGTTTTCACCACCCTCTGCAGTGCTTTCCGGTCATGGGCAGAGCTAGGGCTGGGCGATATAGAGAAAATCAAATATCGCAATATTTTTGACCAAATACCTCGATATCGATACCGCAACGATATTATAGTGTTGACTATTGGTGCTTTCACAAAATATTTACACAATGAGATTTTAGATAAATAATTAGTAATGTGGATATAATGACTAAGTGGGTAAAGGTAAATAATAGAACAGCTAGAACAGTCTGGTAAGTTCAGAAGATCACATCACTTTACTGTAATGCAGCTTTTAAAACCAGGAAAAGACACTTATGCCATATTACGAAATTACCGTATCCAAAATCTAAGACGATATCTAGTCTTATGTCACGATATCGATATAATATTGATATATTGCCCAGCTCTAGGCAGAGCAGTTGCCATACCAAACTGTGACACAGTTGGTGAGGATGCTCTCGATGGTGCAGCGGAAGAAGTTCACCAGGATCTGAGGAGACAGGTTGACCTTTTTGAGTCTCCTCAAAAGAAGAAGAGATGCTGGTGAGCCTTCTTGATCAGGGTGGAGGTGTTGATGGTCCAAGAGAGGTCCTCAGAGATGTGGAACCCAGAAACTTGAAGCTGGTGACATGCTCCACCTCAGTCCTGTTGATGAGGATGGGGGTGTGTGTGCTAGCTTTAGACTTCCTGAAGTCCACAATGAGCACTTTGGTCTTCTTGGTGTTGAGAGCCAGGTTGTTGTCAGTGCACCACGAGGATAGGTGCTGGACCTCCTCCCTGTAGGCCGTCTCATCATCATTGCTGATGAGACCAATCACCGTAGTGTCGTCTGCAAACTTGAAAACGGTGTTAGAGCCATGTCCAGGTGTGCAGTCATAGGTGAAGAGGGAGAGGGCTAAGCACACATCCCACCCGCCGGTGTTCAGGGTGATGGTTGAGGAGATGTGATTATCTAACCTAACAGACTGAGGTGATGGTGATGTCCATGCACCACGTTTTGTTAACATAAATGCACAAACCTTACTAAAAAGAAGCGTTATGTCATAAACGTTTATGACTTGTTTATAATGTTTATGACGCAATGACAGTGTCATGTCACTCTTATGTTTATACCTTCAAGTAAAGTGTAACCAAAATTTCTTTCCAGGAAAAGGAAAAGGAGTGATGATTCTGAGGAGGAGCAGCCGTCCAGATCCAGAACCAGAGCTGGACCGCAGACATCCAGTCAGACCAACACTGAACAAAGTAAGACTTCATATCTAAAAACTGATGCTACAGTCGTTACATTTAAAGAAAGCTAAGCCCTGCATTACTTTTTTATTGTCATAATTTTAGTTTGGGTCTTAAACACTCACCTAAATGATTACAGGTGAAAATTAGCATTTATGCTATAACCTGGCTCATTTACAGTCTGTACAGAAATGTTAGATTGTTCATTAATGTGCACTGTCCCGAATAAATAAATAAATAAATAAAAATAAAATATTAGGAACACCCTACTAATACCGTGTTTGACCCCCTTTCGCCTTCAGAACTGCCTTAATTCTTTGTGGCATTGATCCAACAAGGTGCTGGAAGCATTCTTTAGAAATGTTGGCCCATATTGAGAGGATAGCATCTTGCAGTTGATGGAGATTTGGGGGCACATCCAGGGCACGAAGCTCCCGTTCCACCACATCCAGAAGATGTTCTATTGGGTTGAGATCTATGACTGCGGGGGCCATTTTAGTACAGTGAACTCATCGTCATGTTCAAGAAAACCAATTTGAAATGATTGGAGCTTTGTGACATGGTGCATTATCCTGCTGGAAGTAGCCATCAGAGGATGGTACATGGTGGTCATAAAGGGATGGACATGGTCAGAAACAATGCTCAGGTAGACTGTGGCATTTAAACGATGCCCAATTGGTACAAGGGGCCTAAAGTGTGCCAAGAAAACATTCCCCACACAATTACATCACCACCAGCCTGCACCACGTGTTGTGGCTTCACAAATGCTTTGCTGCATACCTCGGTTGTAACTAGTGGTTATTTGAGTCAAAGTTGATCTTCTATCAGCTGGAATCAGTCGGCCCATTCTCCTCTGACCTCTAGCATCAACAAGGCATTTTCACCCCCCAGGACTGCCGCATACAGGATGTTTTTCCATTTTCAGACCATTCTTTGTAAACCCTAGAAATGGTTGTGCGTGAAAATCCCAGTAACTGAGCAGATTGTGAAATACTCAGACCAGCCCGTCTGGCACCACGCTTGTTGCTTAGATCACCTTTCTTTCCCATTCTGACATTCAGTTTGGAGTTGAGGAGATTGTCTAGACCTGGACCACACCCCTAAATGCATTGAAGTAGTTGCTGTGTGATTGGTTGATTAGATAATTGCATTAACGAGAAATCTTACAGGTGTTCCTAATAATCCTTTAGGTGAGTGTATTAATACATAGACTTTTGTATTTTCTTACAGTTTACGTTGTTAAACATAAACATGAGATCAGAGTGAAGGGGACATCTGTCTGCTGATGTCTTCATGTCTAAAAACTGGCTCCTTCTTGTGTCCTCCATTTTCATTCCTTTTTATTGTTATAATTGTTGTTTGGTAGACTGAAAATAACACTTAATAAATAGACTTTTGTATTTCCTTACAGTGAATGTTGTTAAACATAAGATCAGAGTGAAGGGGACATTTGAACGTGTGACTGAAGGAGCTGATCAAACAGGAAGTAGAACCCTCCTCAACAGGATCTTCACTGGGCTCTACATCACAGATGAACTGAGTGAAGAAGTTAATACCCAACATGAGGAGTGGCAGCTTGAGATATCTTCCAAGATGGAGACCCTCCATGACTCTCCAATCAACTGCAGCGACATCTTTAAAGCCTTACCTGACCAACAGAAACACATCAGAGTCGTTATGATGATCGGCGTCGCTGGCGTTGGAAAAACCTTCTCAGTGCAGAAGTTCTGTCTGGACTGGGCCGAGGGTTTGGAAAACCAAGATGTGGATCTGGTGATTCCTCTTTCCTTCAGGGAGCTGAACTTGATCAAAGATGAGCAGTACAGTCTTCTGGAGCTGCTCCGTGTTTTCCATCCATCATTACAGGAGGTCCCAGCAGAGCAGCTCGCTGGCTCTAAACTTCTCTTCATCTTTGATGGCCTGGATGAAAGCAGACTTTACCTGGATTTCAACAACAATGAGGCTGTTTCTGATGTCACACAGAAGTCATCAGTCAACGGGCTGTTGACAAACCTCATCCAGGGGAAGCTGCTTCCCTCGGCTCTCGTCTGGATAACTTCCCGACCTGCAGTAGCCAATCAGATCCCTCCTGCGTGTGTTGACAGGGTAACAGAAGTACGAGGCTTCACTGACGACCAGAAGGAGGAGTACTTCAGGAAGAGAGTCAGTGATGAAGAGCTGTCCAGTAGAATCATCTCCCACATCAAGACCTCCAGGAGCCTCCACATCATGTGTCTGATCCCAGTCTTCTGCTGGATCACTGCTACAGTTCTGGACCACATGTTGACTACAGACCAGAGAGGAGAGCTGCCCAAGACCCTGACTGACATGTACTCACACTTCCTGCTGGTTCAGACAACGAGGAAGAAGCACAAGTATGCTGAGGGACATGAGACGAGTCCACAGGAGCTGACGGAGGCTGACAGGGAAGTTCTTCTGAAGCTGGGGAGGCTGGCGTTTGAAGAGCTGGAGAAAGGAAACATCATGTTCTACCAAGAAGACCTGGAGCGCTGTGGTCTGGATGTCAAGGAGGCCTCGCTGTACTCAGGAGTTTGTTCACAGATCTTCAAAAGAGAGAGTGTGATCTTCAAGAAAACAGTCTACTGCTTCGTTCATCTGAGTGTTCAGGAGTTTCTGGCTGCAGTCTACCTGTTCCACTGTTACACCAACAGAAACACACAGGTACTCAATGACTTCCTGGGGAAAGGCTATGTTGATTCATCTCTGGATGTCTTCCTGGAGAAAACCATGGAGAAATCCCTTAGGAGTAAAAATGGCCACCTGGACCTGTTAGTCCGCTTCCTTCATGGCCTCTCTCTGGAGTCCAACCAGAGACTCTTAGGAGGCCTGCTGGGTCAGACAGACAACAGTCCAGAAATCATCCAGAGAGCCATCAACAACCTGAAGGAGATGAACAGTAAAAAGATCTCTCCTGACAGGAGCATCAACATCTTCCACTGTCTGACGGAGATGAATGACAACGCAGTCCATCAGGAGATCCAAGAGTTTCTGGAATCAGAGAACAGATCAAAGTACCTCTCTGTGATCCACTGCTCAGCTCTGGCCTACATGCTGCAGATGTCAGAGGAGGTTCTGGATGAGTTGGACCTGGACAACTATAACACATGTCTGGAAGGACAACTGAGACTGCTTCCAGCTGTGAGGAACTGCAGAAAGGCTCGGTAAGTCCAGATTTGATTAACCAGTGTTTCCCATACACAGGTTCAACTTGGGAGCACCTTGGTACAGCCCTAATAATAACATTTTATAATGTATGTGATTTTCAGTCTTTCTTACTGTGGACTCTCAGAGACTCACTGTGAAGTTGTGGCCTCAGCTCTGAAGTCCAACCCTTCCCATCTGAGAGAGCTTGACCTGAGTGACAACAAACTGCAGGATTCAGCAGTAAAGCTTCTGTCTGCTGGACTGCAGAGTCCACAATGTAGACTGGATACTCTGAGGTCAGTTTACTGACTGTGGAAACATTTTATTTTATTTATATATATATAATTTTATTATTTATATATTCATAGTTTTCATGAAGCATGATTCAATGTCTGTTTAAGGATTTCAATAAGGTGCTAGAAAAGAAAAAAAACTGTTTGATTTGATTACTACAAAAAGATGTCAGACCAGTTATAGTGTTTTGTCAGAGCAACAACAGACTGTTTATAGTTTTTAGGAATATTCTTACTTTTATCTTTCATAAGAAAAAAGAAAGGAGTTTGATTATAACATTTAGTAAAGTTTTAGAACATCCATGAAGATTCAACTGCACAACAGACTCACAGCTCCTCCGATTCTGCTGCTCATTTGAACATGCCAAAAGGTACAGCATTTTTTCACAAACAAGTATTGCACCATAGATATAGAACAATAGATGTGATATGTAATTCTGACTCGCCATCCCAGGATGGAACCACATGGCGGCCATCTAAATTAAGTTTTAGAATTGCTTCAATTGGAACCTATCGTGAAAGAGGCTCATGTTGTCTTTATAATTCTTCTATTTTTCTTCCAATACATCAATACTATTTTTTATTCAAAGTAAGGCAAGGCAGCTTTATTTGTATAGCACATTTCAGCAACAGGGCAGTTCAAAGTGCTTTAAATAAAACATTAAGGAGCAGTTAAAAACTATTACATTTTTTTTAAACAAATTAAATATGAGAATAAAAGTTACAGTGCAGTATAAGAAATTAAAGAAAGGCAACATCAAAAACAAAGGTCTTCAGCCTTGCTTTTAAAAAGCTGAGAGTTGCGGTGGACCTGCAGTTTTCTGGGAGTTTGTTCCAGATATGTGGAGCATAAAAACTGAACGCTGCTTCCCCCTGTTTAGTTCTGACTCTGTGGACAGAAAGCAGACCTGTCCCAGACGACCTGAGAGGTCTGGGTGGTTCATACTTTACTAGCAGATCAGAAATGTATTTTGGCCCCAAACCGTTTGGTGATGTATAAACCAGCAAAAGTGCCTCTCTAGAATGAACCAAAATAATTTTGGTATATAATGTGGATTATTATAGCTCCAAGAGATCACATAATGCAGTCAATCACAAAGATAATCTAATTGTGCATTAATTTTCTTCAGATTTGCCTGAATTTAATATGTAATCACTGTCTCTACTTCTTTTAAGAAAAAGCTCATTGATTAGGACATAATAATGTTGAGCTACACATTTATAACATCAACACATATGATTGGATTATAAATGGATATTTGTCTTCGTCATTTATTGTTTATTCAGATTGAAAAGCTGCAGTTTGTCAGAGATTAGCTGTGCTTCTCTGGACTCAGCTCTGAAGTCCAATCCCTCCCATCTGAGAGAGCTGCACCTGAGAGACAACGAGCTGAAGGATTCAGGAGTGAAGCTGCTGTGTGGTTTTCTGGAGAATCCAAACTGTAGACTGGAGACTCTGAGGTCAGACATCATGTTTTACTTCTGTGTTGAGATTATTATGATGTGAAAGTTTATGTGACACTGAACTACAGACATAAGTTTAATATTATACTGATCCACACAGAGTATCTCAGTGCTAACGTTTATTTCCTTCAATGGTTTAGGCCAGTGACTGTGGCAGAGCGATTTTGACCTAAACATTTCAAAACTGTTAAAATATAACAAGAAAAATCCTCCACTGGATAATTTACTCTGAACCTTTTAAACTCTTTGTTTTTCATCTAATATTCACCATTATGTTTTGTAAAATGAATTCTAATAATAAAATACTTAAACAAATAATCTGAATTTCAACTTTCAGACAATAACAAACATATTCAGTATTTTATTTACATGTTTATGAAGCTATATGATGCTGATATTGACTGAAGAGTTCAAACTGAAGATGCTTTGATTTTGTGACTCCACTATTCATAAAAGAAATATTTTAGTTGTCACATTTCCCTGAAATGCATCCTGAAATATTTGTCATTAGTTATTTAACTTTGGGATCTTGAGTCAAAACCTAAATCAGTTTCTTTGGATTTTTATTTGTGTTTGACTGCGCAACATGAGTTAGTACATATGGAGTTACTGGTGGATCTGGCAGGTTAAGAGATGTCTCTACATCTTTTTTTAGAGATTTGTATTTAGAGGTTTTAACAGGGCTCGACATAAGCAATGGCCCGATGCGGGCCAGTGACTTGCTGTGGCTCTGTCTGCTGCATCAGCAAACGTCATAAAGAGTGGCATGAAGCATGTAAATGTTAACATTTCACATTTTCAACTCAGGTAATTTATAACCAATTAATTTGGATACAAGCGTTGCATTTTGGAAGATAGACGGGATTCTTAACAGCGATGCCCGCGCTGCGCTGCTGTTAGTTCACGCAGCACATGTAACTGACTGGAAACGTTACCAAGGATTATTTACCACCAATGGCGCAGATTAACTAACACTCGTTACTGTAAGTAGCCTACAATAAAACCTCCATAATTAAAGAGTCAATACTTATCAATAGCTACCCACCTACCTGTTCTACAGGCAAAAGCATGTAGAAACCGATATTTCAGTCAGCTTTCTCTTCGCTGTCTAGTCTTGTCCACCTCGCTGTGCAAACACAGCTCTACTCTGCCAATAGCGACTTTACAAACGAGCTAAAATGAAAGATGTCAATTTGTAGTCTAACTGTTTATCTTAATTTGCAACCAATCTTGAACTTTGGACAAACTCTTGTAAACGTAGCTGCTGTCTAAACGAGCCATCCTCTCTGCTGGAGCGGTAAACCTATGGATGTATTTTAAGACCAAAACAAATACATGTGGCTACTTAATATGCACGTGAATGACACCGCATTCTTCATTCTTGATGATGTTGCTGGTTGTATTATTTAGCAACAACATTGTCTTATTTCAAATTAGGCATACAGGAGGAATGCTAGCCTGCTTATCAGTCCATTCATCATTACAGCTGCTGTTTTCCACAACTTTTCACTTCAGGCTCTTTGACAGTGACATTTTTACCTGACAACAGGCCTTTCTTTCTGTAAGCATTTTCCATCAATCAGGACACTGATTACGTTTCAGTAATCAAAACTTTAACCATCACTCCTCAGTGAACTGCCCCCTAATCTGAGATCATTTTCTAGTTAAGTAGCCTATCTAGTTATCATTATGGATTTTCCATGTTTTTAGGGTTTTGCTTACACTGATACATGTAAAAAATATAGCATTCATTTAGTGGTGTCTGCTTAAAAAAATTCTGGCCCTTGGAAAAATGTAGTTGATGACCCCTGGTCTAGCTTTACTGCTAATGGCACAACATCCAGTGGCAGTGGCTAGCTGGGTAATAACCATTTTCTGAAGCTTCATGGTAGGTGCGGCGTATATTTTCCTGCTTTTTTTGTCCTTTGCCAATCACACCTATGATATTTCTTTCAGGGCCAATAAAAATGTAGATGGGGCCAGCAAAACTCTGATCTACTGGCCCCGGGGGCCAGTGGAGATTTATTTTTATGTTGAGCCCTGGTTTTAACCTGTGTCTTGTTGGGTTCAGGTGTTTGAAGTCTCCGTCTTCTAAACTTATACATTCTAAACCTTCAGCTCTTAACATATTTTTAAACATTGAATTATTGGTCATGATTTATTCATTATTCAGATTGGAGAACTGCAGTTTGTCAGAGATCAGCTGTGCTTCTCTGGTCTCAGCTCTGAAGTCCAACCCCTCCCATCTGAGAGAGCTGGTGCTGAGTGAAAATGAACTGAAGGATTCAGGAGTGAAGCTGCTCTGTGGTTTTCTGGAAAGTCCAAACTGTAGACTGGAATCTCTGGAGTAAGTTCACTGACCATCAGTTATTAAGGTTCAAACCATGAAGGGATAGAACCCTATTGTTTTTGCCCAGTTTTATTATGTTCGTCGTCTTCTGCCGCTTTTTTCAAACCACTGTGAGCTGGAATGAGCTTGAAACACGAAACTTGGTCCAATGTTATGTTTAAAATTGAGTGCTAACATCCAGTAACCCAAGTTAAAGCAATCGATTCTAGAATCTAGATTGGGAGTCAACAACTGGAAACTTTTTCCAATTGTCGTCTGCTATTTCATCACTAAATTCACTTATTCGACTTTTTTTATGCGAGAAATCAACATCAACGCCATCATTTTTACGAAAAAATATGGCGAATAGCTCATTTGCTCCGATGTTGTCGGACTAGAGAAGCTCCAGTCTAACATGACAGCCAACTGGTGGCGGCCGGGATCTCTGGCCAGTGATGCTCACAGACCCCGCTGTCAGCTGGAAGTCTCTCAATAGACTCATAGACAAGTTTATTTCCTCAATCGGTTGTTTGAATAACATAAGACAATTATCCATTATACCTGTGGTTGTCTGCCTTTCAGAGTTAAAAAGCTCCACACACAATTGTGAAGCAAATGCTGAGCTACACGTTTAAAACATCAACACATCTGTTTGGATTATAATTTGATTTTTATCTTCATTTATTCTTTACTCAGATTGGAAAGATGCAGTTTGTCAGAGATCAGCTGTGCTTCTCTGGTCTCATCTCTGAAGTCCAACCCCTCCCATCTGAGACAGTTGGACCTGAGTGACAACAACCTGAAGGATTCAGGAGTGAAGCTGCTGTGTGGTTTTCAGGAAAGTCCAAACTGTAGACTGGAGACTCTGAGGTCAGACATGTTTTACTTCTGTGTTGAGATGATTATGATGTGAAAGTTTGTGACACTGAACTACAAACATAAGTTTAATATTATACTGATCCACACTGAGTATCTTAATGTTGAAGTTTATTTCCTTCAGTGGTTTAGTCCAATGACTGTGGCAGAGCAATGTTGACCTAAACATTTCTAAACTTTAATATAATAAGAAAAATCCTCAACTGGATAATTTGCTCTGAAACTCTTAAAGTCTTAGATTTTTCTTTATTTTCTGGATACATTTTTTTGTTTTTTTATTTTTAACATACTGAACAAACAAATACAATTGAACAGGAGAAAAAAACGCTCCCCCACCCCTCCACCCTTTGTGGCCTCGAGAAAAAAAAAAAAAAGAAATCACACCTTGCTTAGTCACTCTCTAATTCTTGTGATGCTGAGGTCACGAGAACTGATACCCGTGCTACTACGCTTTTCCATAGGACTACAGTCGATGATTTGGCTTTGTTAATCCTTGCTGTAGAGAGCTCAAGCATGATTATATCTAGAAAATACGCCAACCACTGTTTTATACAAAACGAGTAGCCAGCGTTAAGCTATAATTTTCTTGGTTGCTGTCGAACCGAGTCAGTAGGAATTCAACATCCTATCACATCAGATATTATTGATGTTTTATGATTTTAATCTAATATTTTTAAATGAATTTGAATAAAAATACCTAAATCAGACAAATAAATATATTCCTTATTTTATTTTCCAACATGTTTATGAAGCTACATGATGCTGATACTGACTGAAGAGTTTAAACTGAAAATGCTTTGATTTTATGCAACATTCAAATCTGCTGACGTTTACGGTAAGTGTATTGTCTCATTTCCGGTGCTCCAGTTTCACGGACGCTACTTTGCTGCTCCAGCAAAAACTTACTCAACTCTGCTTTATTGTTTAATTTATTTTAGGCTATTTGCCTGGACTGCATTTAAACTACACTAGTTATACTCAGACACTTATAGTTTTCTTCTCTTACAGCGACTGCCTAGCTGATCTCACAATTGTTAAAACGATGTTAGCTACTTTAGCTTAGCCATTAGCAATGGCTAATTCCTCTCCCTCTTCTGCTCTCTCTTGCTCTATGTGTCAGATGTTTAGCTATTCCTCTGCCTCCTTTAGTGATAAAGATATGTAATAAATGTAGTATATTCACTGCTCTGGAGGCGAGGCTTAGTGAGTTTGTAGCATGGCTCTGCACCATGGAATCAAAATCGTATGCTTCCGTAGCTTGCCACCGCTCCGTAGCTGGTGCGGACCAACATACTGTAGCTTCTGTTAGCAGTCCCCCGGCAGTTCCCGAGCAGCCGAGCGAATGGGTGACTGTCCGAAGGAAGTGTAGCGCTAGCTTTAAACCAGGGAGCGCACATGGCGGCGGTTGCTCTCAACTGCAGCCTATGCCTAACCACCAACATTTTCACCTTTCTAACAATTGCTCCCCACCCAGTGATACACCCGCTGAGAAGCCAACTCTGGTTATTGGGAGCTCTATACTGCGGAACTTGAAGTTCCTGGGGCCAGAGCGGGCGATGTAGAATCCTATCTAAAGCTGCTGGCTAAAAATAACCGTAAATACAGTAAGATCATACTTCACGTAGGTGGTAATGATACCCGATTACACAAATCTGAGATCACTAAAATTAATGCTGAGTCACTTTGTGCATATGCAAAGACAATGTTGGACACAGTAGTTTTCTCTGGACCCCTGCCAACCTGATCAGCGATGACATGTGAAGCCACATTTCATCCTTTAGATTAGGATTAGGAGAGACGGCATTCATCCCACTCTGGACAGGGCCGCTCTCATATCAAGAAATCTGACCGAGTCTATTGTCGGTCATGACAACCCAAGGTTGATATCAGTAATCATAGGTGCAATGTTACGCGCTTCTCTGTGCTTCCATTGGAGCAGTCGCCCACTCATAGTCCCATAACTATGGTGTCTGTCCCCCGACTCAGATCAGTTAAATCAAAGGTAAACAACCACTGCCATGATAGAACAGAATAGGAAAATTAGATGTGGACTATTAAATATTAGATCTCTGTGTTCTGAAGCAATATTAGTAAACGATTTGATATCAGATAATCACTTTGATTTATTCTGTCTTACTGAAACATGGCTGTGCAATGAAGAATATGTTAGTCTAAATGAAGCCACTCCTCTTAGTCATATTACTCAAATTCCTTGAGGCTCTGGCTGAGGAGGGGGAGTTGCAGCCATCTTTGATTCAAGCGTATTAATTAATCCTAAACCTAAACTAAATTATAACTTGTTTGAAAGCCTTGTTCTTAATCTTCAACATCCAACATGGAAAACATTATAGCCAATTAAATTTGTTGTTGTCTACTGAGCTCCAGGTCCGTATTCTGAATTTTTATCTGAATTCTCCAAGTTTTTATCATGTGTAGTCCTTAAATCAGACAAAGTACTTATTGTAGGTGATTGTAATATCCATGTGGACGTTGACAACGATAGCCTTAGTATTGCTTTCAACTCACTACTAGATTCATTTGGTTTCAGTCAGAGTGTGCATAAGGCCAATCACTGTTTTAACCACACCCTCGACCTTGTGCTTGCATATGGCATCAAAATCCATGAAGATTTAATAGTATTTCCGCAGAATCCTTTATTATCAGACCATTCTAATAACTTTTGAATTCTTACTAGCCGACCATACGACATTAAATAAAAGCTTCTACACTAGATGCCTATCTGACAGTGCTATATAAATTTAAGGAAGATATTCCAACAGTATTTAACTCAATGTCGTGCTTTAATATAACACAGGACCTTTGTGTTAACTTTAGTCCCTCCCAAATTGATAATTCTTTAGACGGTGCTACGACCTCGCTACGGACGACTTTAGACTTTGTTGCTCCCCTCAAAAAGAAGATGATGAAGAAAAGGAAACTAGCACCTTGGTATAACTCCCAAACTCGCAAATTAAAACAAACCCCGCGAAAACTTGAAAGTAAATGGCGTTGCACCAAACGGGAAAAATTTCATTTAGATTGCCAAGACAGTCTGAAAACCTATAGGAAGGCCCTCAGAAATGCCAGATCAGACTATTACTCATCAGTAATAGAAGAAAATAAGAACAACCCAAGTTTTCTTTTCAGCACTGTAGCCAGGCTGACAGATAGTCACAGCTCTATTGAGCCATCTATTCATATAGCTCTGAGTAGTGATGACTTCATGAGCTTCTTTAATGATAAAATTATAACAATTCATCACCTTTTGCCCTCAACTTCTAACGGTTCACCTTTAAACGCAGGACTGCTAGAAAGAATAGCAAGACCTGACATATACTTAGACTGCTTTTATCCTATAGACCTTCAACAATTAATGTTAAAGGTCTCTTCAGCTAAGCCATCTACCTGTCTCTTAGACCCCATCCCAACGAAGTTACTTAAAGAGGCGTTACCCATGGTTACCACTTCATTACTAGATATGATCAATATGTCTTTATAAACAGGTTATATACCTCAGTCATTTAAAATAGCAGTGATAAAACCTCTTATTGAAAAAACCCACCCTTGACCCTGATGTCTTAGCCAATTATAGACCTATATCTAATCTTCCCTTTGTCTCCAAGATCCTTGAGAAAGTAGTCACTAATCAGTTATGTGATTTTCTACATAGCAATAGTTTATTTGAGGACTTTCTTTCAGGATTTAGAATGCATCATAATACAGAGACGGCACTGGTGAAAATTACAAAGGACCTTCTAATTACTGCTGACAAAGGACTTGTCTCCGTACTTGTCTTTTTAGATCTTAGTGCTGCATTCGACACAATTGACCACACCATCCTGTTACAGAGATTGGAACACTTAGTTGGCATTAAAGGAAATGCACTAAGCTGGTTTAAGTCCTATTTATCTGATCAATCTCAGTTTGTTAATATTAACAATAAATCCTCCAGGTACGCTAAAGTTAGCCATGGCAATCCACAAGGCTCAGTGCTTGGGCCAAATCTATTCAAATTATATATGCTTCCTCTTGGTAATAATATTAGGAAACACTCAATTAATTTTCATTGTTACACAGATGACACCCAATTATACCTATCAATTAAGGCAGACAAAACCAGTCAAAGCCAAACTTCAAGCATGCATCAAAGATATAAAATCATGGATGACCTACAATTTTCTGATGTTAAACTCAGACAAAACTGAAGTTATTGTGCTGGACCCTAAACACCTCTGAACCTCATTATCCAAAGATATAGCTACCCTGGATGGTATTGCCATGGCCTCCAGCACTACTGTCATAAATCTAGGGGTTATTTTTGATCAGGATATATCCTTTAATGCCAATCTAAAACAAACCTCAAGAACAGCATTTTTTTCGCTTTTGTAACATTGCCAAAATTAGGAACATTCTGTCTCAAAATTATGCTGATAAACGAGTCCATGCATTTGTTACTTCCAGGCTGGACTACTGTAATTCCCTACTGTCAGGTTACTCAAATAAGTCCCTTAAGACTCTCCAGCTGATCCAGAATGCTGCAGCACGTGTTCTGACAAGAACGAAGAAAAGAGATCATATTTCTCCTGTATTGGCTTCTCTGCATTGGCTTCCTGTAAAATCCAGGATTTTCCACTAGAGCACTGCGCTCCCAGAATGCAGAGTTACTTGTGGTTCCTAGAGTCTTTAAAAGTAGAATGGGAGCCATGTCCTGCTAGGCTCTGCTACGTCCTGTGACGCCCTGCAGTGCCCTACTATGCCAAGGACTACTACAACTACTGTTTGTGTATATATATATATATATATATATATATATATATATATATATATATATATATATATATATTTATATCTTTTATCTTTATTGTGACTGTTATTGCCACTATTTATCACACCCCAACCGGCTTGGATAACTCTTGTTATGATTTGATACTATAAATAAAATTGAATTGAATTTATGACTCCACTATTCCTAAAAGAAATATGTAAAGAAAGATGTTTTTTGTTCACATTTCCCTAACATTTATTCTGACATATTTTTTATCTTTGGAAACTTTGGAATGTTGAGTCAAATCTTAAATCAGTTTCTTTGGGTTTTTATTTGTGTTTGACTGCAAAACATGAGTTTGTTTAGATGGAGCCAATGGTAAGTTTAAGAGCTGAAGTCACTACGTCTTTGTTGAAGTAGCAGCATCTTGTCGTTAATATTATTATTAGAGAGCTCTTTTTGTATTTAGTTTTTAACCTGTGTCCTTTTGGGTTCACGTGTTTGGAGTTTCCATCTTCTAAATTTCTAAACCTTCAACATTGAATGATTTCAAGTAGGAACATTGTCTTCTAAAGTTACTTCATTTATTCTTTATTCAGATTGGTGTGCTGCAGTTTGTCAGAGATCAGCTGTGCTCCTCTGGCCTCAGCTCTGATGTCTAACCCCTCCCATCTGAGAGAGCTGGAGCTGAGTGGAAACAACCTGAAGGATTCAGGAGTGGAGCTGCTGTGTGGTTTTCTGGAGATTCTGAACTGTGGACTGGAGACTCTGAGGTCAGTTCACTGACTATCTGTAACTGTTATACAGTACATCTTAGATGTTAATTAGGGGTCCAAGCCCGAGGTGGCTGGGATCAATCACAGTACCAGCAGCGCTTGTAAACCTATTTTAATCACTAAGATTATTCTTATTCGTGTTCTTTTGCCAGTGAAAGTGTTACTTCAGCCTAACTCGTGCATGGTGGGGTGGTCCAGAGCCCTGCCGGGACCTCAGCCACAATATTTGACACTTTTGGTGGCACTATAGCAAAAGGAAACGCGTTTTGCTCTATAACTCCCGTACCATAAAATGCACAGACCCTATATCCACGCGTTCCCTGAATCATGATGTTGGCCGGGCCCATTTTTGTCCAGACTGTGAAAAATTGCAATAATTGCTAAACCTACTTTTTCGAACACTTTTCTGAACTCCTCCTAGGTTGTGCGTCCGATCTGCATGAAACTCGGCCTTTAGCATCTCCACACGGGGAGAATTTTGTTTCGTTAGAATATGCAAATATTAATTACAAACTAATTTGTGTAGCTACCTATGAAAACAAACTTTTGTATATCTTGGCCAAATTAAATGCTATTAAAGCATGGAACAAATTTGGTGAAGATTGGCTTAGTAGGGTGTTCTACAAGTACGAACAGTTTATATCTCATTAAGGCTCATCTTAGTTTTATGAAATTTGGAGGGTACCACCTAGGAACACTCCTGAGGTCACACCTACAAGGGTCTACTGATTTGTCAAAGTGGGTGTGGCCTATTGGAACCATGTTTAGATTCACTTAAAATACCAACAAACAAAGTTTTGTAGCTAGCTAAGAAAACACAAACTTTTGCATATATTGGCCAAAGTAACCCTCTGGAGTGGAGAGCCAGTAAAAATAAAATGTTTTTAGATTAACAGCTTCATCAGTTTATATCATACAGGCATGGCAAAAATATTGAGAGAAACCTTATATTTTACACTTTGCAATGTGTCCACTGCCAAATAATGTTGTTTTTAAAATTCGTGAATTAGATAAAACATAAAACTTTTCAAAAATGAGTCACAGCAGGTAACGTTCCACTTGGACTACGCAAACCCAGCCCCCACTGGATCAGACTAGACAACACCCAGGTAAAACAGTGAAATTGCCATGCAGCTTTGAGTATAATTCATTTGGAGACAAGCGTTTTATTTTGAAAGAAAGATGGGATTCTGAATGCTGATGTCCACGCTTTACACAGCCGAGCCAAGAGATATAGTGTGTTCAACATGCAGCACATGTACCCAAGACTACTGCTACTAAAGGTTAGCCTAGCCGGTAACAAAAAAAAAACAAGTCGGTAACCTCTTCCTCCTATTCCCCACGTGTTGCGTTCAACATAAGTGTGTGACTAATCAGCCTGGGTAATGCTGGCTCCGTTCCGTCGGTGTCCTTGCCGGGCCAGCCCCGCTCCTCCTTTGTTGAAGCAATTCAGACTTTAAAAGTTGTATATTCAAAAGTTTGTAGTAGGGGAAACAAAAAAGTATTTCGGTCCTTCTGTGGGGTTCTAGTAGCTAACGACCTGTGCTCTCTAGCTCGAAGAAACCTCCAAAATGGCAATAACACATCTGTGAGTGACGTTAAATCAACACACAACTACTCCCCCCTCATGTCAGTCTGCCCCTGTCCACTTCCTGAATGACCCCGACTAATATCATAACATCGTCAATACTTACCTGTTCAACAGGCATGAACATGTAGAAAGCGATATTTCAGTCTGCTCCGTCTGCATGCAGTCTCTCTCTCACGCTGCGCTGTTACACAAACACAGCTAACTGTGCTGCAATATAGTGAATCTTTATAAACAAGCTAAAAACAAAAGTCATCAGTTTGTAGTCTGATTCTTAGTTACTTACAATAGTACGCACACAAATGATGTCATTGTCATGTTTGTGTTCTTCATTCTTTATAAACTTCATTCATTATTGAGATGTCAGGAATATGATTTATTGTATTGACAGAAACTTAGGGAAATGAACAGGTCCCAGGCAGTTTTCTAAAAATGTGTCCCCCTGCATGAGCAGTGTAGTTGAATATCCCTGCTAGGTATTTGCACTCCCATTGGAAATTGATTTATTTGAAACAGGGACAATGCACAAATAAACATTAAACTTGTTAAACAAGAGAATATGTCTTGGGCCAGGTTATAGCAACAATTGCTAATTTCCACCTGTAGTCATTCAACCTGCGCTAAGCTGTAAACTGACCTTTTGCATATTCTGATCATTGATATTGATCCTTCAGAACACACACGGCTGTTTAAATGATCAATATAGTGTTGATCCTCTAATCATAGACCTGCCTGATCAGTAGCATGTTATTAACCTGTGTCAACATGAATAGGTGTATGAATGTTGTGGTGACATTTGGATGATGTTTGTATAATGCTGACATGATGATGATTCACAATAACACAATGACACAATCTCTATTCATTTTAAGGAAAATATATTGATTAGGACATACTAATGTTGAGCTACACATTTAAAACATTAACACATTGATTGGACTATAAATTATTTTTTAACTTTATTTTTTATTCAGATTGAGGAGCTGCGGTTTGTCAGAGATCAGCTGTGCTTCTCTGGTCTCAGCTCTGAAGTCCAACCCCTCCCATCTGAGAGTGCTGGACTTGAGATACAACAAGCTGAAGGAGTCAGACGTGAAGCAGCTGTCTGATCTGAAGGAGAGTCCAGACTGTAGACTGGAGACTCTGAGGTCAGTAGAGGGTTGGAGTCAGTCCATGTTGATGAACCCATTTGGTTGTTCTCAGGTATTCTGGACAATACAGTCAACATCCAGTCAAAGATCCAATATTTTGGTGATGCTTTGCTAAGTAAGAATTGATATTGGAGCATTGAGTTTGTTCAGGCTAAAGTTACATTTCAGTTCATCAGTGACATCATCTATCAGCTGACTATTAACATCCAATCATACTCATACATGTGAACAGTGACTCTTCTCTCTGATAACTCTGACACTGATACACTCACAACAAGTTTTTATAATTGTTGATTTAAGTCAGATTCCACGTTAAAGGTGCTCTAAGCGATGTTGGGTGATGTCACTTCTTGTTGACGTTCAAAGTATTTTCAAACAAAACGGAGGCTACCTCGCCACTCCCTCTCCCTTCCGTGCACTAACCCCCACCCCTAAATCCTTCTTGTCGGTTATTGTCTGGAACGCTGTTAGACTGTTTGTTATTTTTGGTGGTGCAGGTTGGTGCAATTTGTTTTTGTTGCCGTTTGTGGAGCCTGGGCTGTCTACAGAGATGTTTTTTACAGTGTGTTCAAGGGACAGGCAGCTAGCAGATAGTGAGCAGATGTTTTTTACAGTGTGTTCAGGGGACATGCTGCTAGCAGATAGTGAGGAGATATTTTTACAGTGTGTTCAGGGGACAGGCAGCTAGCAGATAGTGAGGAGATATTTTTACAGTGTGTTCAGGGGACAGGCAGCTAACAGATAGTGAGGAGATATTTTTACAGTGTGTTCAGGGGACAGGCAGCTAGCAGATAGTGAGGAGATGTTTTTTACAGTGTGTTCAAGGGACAGGCAGCTAGCAGATAGTGAGCAGATGTTTTTTACAGTGTGTTCAGGGGACATGCTGCTAGCAGATAGTGAGGAGATATTTTTACAGTGTGTTCAGGGGACAGGCAGCTAGCAGATAGTGAGGAGATATTTTTACAGTGTGTTCAGGGGACAGGCAGCTAACAGATAGTGAGGAGATATTTTTACAGTGTGTTCAGGGGACAGACAGCTGGCAGATAGTGAGGAGATGTTTTTACAGTGTGTTCAGGGGACATGCAGCTAGCAGATAGTGAGGAGATGTTTTTTACAGTGTGTTCAGGGGACAGGCAGCTAGCAGATAGTGAGGAGATGTTTGTTACAGTGAGTTCAAGGGACAGACAGCTAGCAGATAGTGAGATGTTTTTTTACAGTGTGTTCAGGGGACAGGCAGCTAGCAGATAGTGAGGAGATGTTTTTTACAGTGTGTTCAGGGGACAGGCAGCTAGCAGATAGTGAGGAGATATTTTTACAGTGTGTTCAGGGGACAGGCAGCTAACAGATAGTGAGGAGATATTTTTACAGTGTGTTCAGGGGACATGCAGCTAGCAGATAGTGAGGAGATGTTTTTTACAGTGTGTTCAGGGGACAGGCAGCTAGCAGATAGTGAGGAGATATTTTTTACAGTGTGTTCAAGGGACAGGCAGCTAGCAGATAGTGAGATGTTTTTTTACAGTGTGTTCAGGGGACAGGCAGCTAGCAGATAGTGAGGAGATGTTTTTACAGTGTGTTCAGGGGACAGGCAGCTAGCAGATAGTGAGGAGATGTTTTTACAGTGTGTTCAGGGGACAGACAGCTAGCAGATAGTGAGGAGATGTTTTTACAGTGTGTTCAGGGGACAGGCAGCTAGTAGATAGTGAGGAGATGTTTTTACAGTGTGTTCAGGGGACAGGCAGCTAGCAGATAGTGAGGAGATGTTTTTACAGTGTGATCAGGGGACAGACAGCTAGCAGATAGTGAGGAGATGTTTTTACAGTGTGATCAGGGGACAGGCAGCTAGCAGATAGTGAGGAGATGTTTTTTACAGTGTGATCAGGGGACAGGCAGCTAGCAGATAGTGAGGAGATGTTTTTACAGTGTGATCAGGGGACAGGCAGCTAGCAGATAGTGAGGAGATGTTTTTACAGTGTGTTCAGGGGACAGGCAGCTAGTAGATAGTGAGGAGATGTTTTTTACAGTGTGTTCAGGGGACAGGCAGCTAGCAGATAGTGAGAAGATGTTTTTTACAGTGTGATCAGGGGACAGGCAGCTAGCAGATAGTGAGGAGATGTTTGCTGTATGTGACAAAAAATGTTGTAGCCACAAAAACGCTTGACATCGCTTAGAGCACCTTTAATGAACTGTAGAGCCATTTCTGACAATGTGATATAGACAGTGATATAGTGATATAGAGGAATTATTTTAACTTTGCTCATAAGATAACTTCTTTATTGTGTTTATCCCTTCAGGTTGGATGACAGAGTACACAGGGCTGCACCTGACCGACATGAAGGACGTGAGTCAATATCTCAAAGAAACAAACCGTTATTAAAGCATGAGAAGAACTGGAAGATTGGCTGCTGTGTGCTTTATGGCACTGTTTAATCCCAGTTTGTCATTTCTATGTAAATGTTATTGTATAAATTCAGTCTTAACTTCACTCTTTGGACTAAACGTGATTTTATTTCTACATTCTGACTTGATTCCCTTGGCGCTGTAAATGGCTGCCCACTGCTCCCTGATGGATGGGTCAATTGCATTTATGTGTATGTGACAATAAAAGTACCTTTACCATACCTTTTACCTTTTAGAAAGACATACTACGGGACATTGCTGTTAGAGATTTATGAATTATAGGTCACCAGGATGTCCAAAAGTGAGGGGCGCATGCTCGTGCAGTGACCGGCAGCACCTACGTCTGTATCAGTGTTTGTCTATGTGTTCTACTAATCTCGACTTGAATACAGTGGATCTGGACTGATCAACAAGGTGGAATTGGATAAGATCTAACTTCTGACTGTCTTCTATATTTTGCAAAACCATGGAGCTTACAGTGTGCTTTATACTGTGGTTGGCGTTCTGCCTTTCTTATGGTCTCCAGCTCTCGCACCCGGCTCGGATTCAATATAGCAGAGAGTTTCTTCTGCAATGGAGTAACCTGCCGTCAGTTTCTCCCCATGATCTAACCTTCCCGTGCCTTGACTCATTCACTGATCACAAGAATGATCAGAAAGACTGTGAACAGGTGCATGAGTTTTGGAATAAAACAACATCAATTATATCTGATGTGATAGGATGTTGAATTCCTACTGACCCGATTGTTTTGTTACTTAATAATGACTCTAAATTACACCTGCTTGGGAGACAGAAAAAATGTGGCTAACCGGCTCAACCGCAACCAAGAAAATGATAGCTCAGCGCTGAAACACAAACTTTATGAACTTCAAGCTTTGAAAGAGCAGGGGAGGTGGTCAGGTTGTTGTAAATGGTGTCATAGGCGCCAATTGATGTTTTCCTCCGAGGGTGCTCACAGGCGCACTACGTTTAAAAAAATATAAAGTAGTCAAAAGTTGTTTGCATTTCAGAACCTTAAGAAATGGACAGCGGCCGACACGAGCACACGCGCCTATGAAGTCGATAATAAAGCCGTAAAGCAGGCTATCAACTCAGGACAGATCCACTTCTCACAAATACAGATAGGATTGGAGATGAGAAGTTTAACTGACACGTGACCGCGATCAACTTCGTGGGAAATTAAGAATCAATGCCACCGACATAACCAATCACACTATGACAGACTCTCCACTTAGCTCCAACTGCAATGTTTAATTGCACGGTATCAGGGTATATGAATGGTGTTGATTTTGGATTGAAAAAGTGGGAGAAAAGAGTTACATTTATCCACTGTGAAGGTTGTAGAAACTTTGTCAGGTGGGTTAAGAAGTTTCTTTATTGTAGAAAACCATGGGACCAGGCAAAAGCGAAAAGCAAAACATAACGGTAGGAGGTAAACATCAGTAAATATTGAGACGTGTGAGCTGCAAGGTCTTTGATACATTCCCATTGCAAATATTCCATTAACATTGATTAACAGGGCAAAACACTTATATATTGATTATAGCGCCCCCTAATGGCCGATCGTCGCCAAATTTGGTACGGAGCCTCAGAGCGGCATGCTGAATGAGCACCACAATTTTGTGTTGATTGCTTTTACTGTGGCAGAGATATTGCAATTGCAAATTTCCCATTGAAATGCATTGAGTTAGTGGGCGAAACAAATAAACGTTGCTTATAGCGCCCCCTAAAGGCCGATCTTCGCCAAATTTGGTACAGAGTATCGTTGTCAGATGTTGAATAAGGATCTCCAGTTATTTGCTGATAACATTAAATTTAACCGAGATATGATATGATACGTGTGTGGTAGCTAGCTAGGAAAATTTGTTTTTTCGTCAAATTGGCATACTTTAACTTAGCAAAATTCCTTCAATAACTTTTTGTCAGGTCTATCTAGAGATGCTATCTACCAGGTTTCGTGCAGATCGGTCGCACGGCCTAGGACGAGTTCAAAAAAGTAGAAAAAGTAGGTTTTTGATAAATTGCAATTTTTCACACATAAAAGTCTATCCGGAAATGGGTGTGGCCTATATCACGTGATTCAGTTGGATCCAGGGAACGCGTCGATGTATGGTTTTTAATGTCGGGTGTACGGTGTGGGAGTTATGGGGCCAAACGCGTTTTTGTCTGCTATAGTGCCACCTAGTGGTGGAAATGGGTCAATTTTTGCGCCTGAGGTCCTTGCGGGGTTTTGGACCAGTCCTGAAAATGGCAACTCCCCACCATGTACGGTTTAGGCTGCAGTTGGAGTTTCAGGCGGAGAAGAATAATGGAAAAGAATAAAAATCCTCCTTCTCCGTGAACCATCACCTTATCGTGGTGGAGAGGTTTGTGTGTCTCTGTGAACCTGAGGGCTGTGTTGTCTGGAGCTTTGTGCTCCTGGTAGGGTCTCCCAAGGCAAAGTGGTCTCAGGTGAGGGGCCAGACAAAGAATGGTTCAAAAACCCCAATGAAGAAGCAAGGTAGAGATGGAGTGACCCTGCCCGGAGGAAACCCGGGGCCCCGCCTGGAGCCAGGCCCAGACGGCGGGCTCGGAGGGCGAGCGCCTGGTGGCGGGTTTGCCACGGAGCCCGCCGGGCACAGCCCGAACAAGCTACGTGGCTCCCATCTCTCCAGCCCATGGGCCCACCACCTGTGGGAGGAACCGTTGGGGTCGGGTGCAATGCCACATGGGTGGCAGTGAAGGTCAGGGGCCTCGACGGACCAGACCCGGGCGGCAGACGCTGGCTCTGGGGACGTGGAACGTCACCTCTCTGTGGGGGAAGGAGCCGGAACTGGTGCGGGAGGTGGAGCGCCACCGGTTAGATCTGGTGGGGCTTACCTCACGCACAGTCTCGGTTTTGGAACCATACTCCTGGATAGGGGTTGGACTCTTTTCTTCTCCGGAGTTGCCCAGGGTGTGAGGCGCCGGGCGGGTGTGGGGATACTCACAAGCCCCGGCTGGCGCCGCTGTGTTGGAGTTTACCCCGTGGACGAGAGGGTCGCCTCCCCACGCCTGCGGGTTGTGGGGGAAAACTCTGACTGTTGTTTGTGCATATGCACCAAACAGGAGTTCGGAGTATTCGGCCTTCTTGAGACCTTGACTGGAGTCCTGCATGGGGCTCCAGTGGGGACTCCATTGTTCTGCTGGGGGACTTCAACGCACACGTGGGCAATGATGGAGACACCTGAGAGGCGTGATTGGGAGGAACGGCCTCCCTGATCTAAACCAGAGTGGTTGTTTGTTGTTGGACTTCTGTGCTAGTCATGGATTGTCTATAACGAACACCATGTTGGATCATAGGGATGCTCATAAGTGTACCTGGTACCAGAGCACCCTAGGCCGAAGGTCAATGATCGATTTCATAATCGCTTCATCTGATCTGAGGCCGTATGTTTTGGACACTCGGGTGAAGAGAGGGGCAGAGCTGTCAACCGATCACCATCTGGTGGTGAGTTGGGTCAGGGGTGGGGGAAGACTCTGGACAGACCTGGTAAGCCCAAACGGGTAGTGCGGGTAAATTGGGAACGTCTGGAGGAGGCCCCTGTCCGACAGACTTTCAACTCACACCTCCGGGCGGAGCTTTTCGTGCATCCCTGTGGAGGCTGGGGGCATTGAACCCGAGTGGACAATGTTCAAAGTTTCCATTGCTGAAGCTGCGGCGAGGAGCTGTGGTCTTAGGATCTTAGGTGCCTCAAGGGGCGGTAACCCACGAACACCGTGGTGGACACCAGTGGTCAGGGAAGCCGTCCGACTGAAGAAGGAGTCCTTCCGGGATATGTTATCTCGGAGGACTCCGGAGGCAGTTGCAGGGGTACCGAAGGGCTGCAGCCTCTGCCGTGAAAGAGGCAAAGCAGCGGGTGTGGGAGAAGTTTGGAGAAGACATGGAGAAGGACTTTCGGTCGGCACCAAAGTGCTTCTGGAAAACTGTTCGCCACCTCAGGAGGGGGCGGGGAACCATCCAAGCTGTGTACAGTAAGGATGGGACACTGTTGACCTCCACTGAGGAGGTAATAGGGCGGTGGAAGGAGCACTTTGAGGAACTCCTGAATCCGACTAATACGCCCTCTATGTTAGAGGCAGAGCTGGAGGATAACGGGGATTGTCGCCGATTTCCCAGGCGGAAGTCACTGATGTAGTCAAACAACTACACAGTGGCAAAGCCCCGGGATTGATGAGATTCATCCAGAAATGCTCAAGGCTCTGGGTGTGGAGGGGCTGTCCTGGTTGACACACCTCTTCAACATTGCGTGGAAGTCTGGGACGGTGCCAAAGGAGTGGCAGACTGGGGTGGTGGTTCCCCTTTTAAGGGGGACCAGAGGGTGTGTGCCAATTATAGGGGTATCACACTTCTCAGCCTCCCTGGTAAAGTCTACTCCAAGGTGCTGGAAAGGAGGGTTCGGCCGATAGTCGAACCTCGGGTTGAGGAGGAACAATGCGGATTCCGTCCTGGTCGTGGAACAACGGACCAGCTCTTCACTCGCAAGGATCCTGGAGGGAGCCTGGGAGTATGCCCAACCGGTCTACATGTGTTTTGTGGATTTGGAGAAGGCGTATGACCGGGTCCCCCGGGAGATACTGTGGGAGGTGCTGCGGGAGTATGGGGTGAGGGGGTCTCTACCAGGGCCATCCAATCTCTGTATGACCAAAGTGAGAGCTGTGTCCGGGTTCTCGGTAGTAAGTCGGACTCGTTTCAGGTGAGGGTTGGCCTCCGCCAGGGCTGCGCTTTGTCACCAATCCTGTTTGTAATATTTATGGACAGGATATCGAGGCGTAGTCGGGGTGGGGAGGGGTTGCAGTTTGGTGGGCTGGGGATCTCATCGCTGCTCTTTGCAGATGATGTGGTCCTGATGGCATCATCGGCCTGCGACCTTCAGCACTCACTGGATCGGTTCGCAACCGAGTGTGAAGCGGTTGGGATGAGGATCAGCACCTCTAAATCGGAGGCCATGGTTCTCAGCAGGAAACCGATGGAATGCCTTCTCCAGGTAGGGAATGAGTCCTTACCCCAAGTGAAGGAGTTCAAGTACCTTGGGGTTTTGTTCGCGAGTGAGGGGACAATGGAGCGGGAGATTGGTCGGAGAATCGGGCGCAGCGGGTGCGGTATTGCATTCAATCTATCGCACCGCCAGGACGAAAAGAGAGCTGAGCCAGAAGGCAAAGCTCTCGATCTACCGGTCAGTTTTCGTTCCTACCCTCACCTATGGTCATGAAGGCTGGGTCATGACCGAAAGAACGAGATCCAGGGTACAAGCGGGCCGAAATGGGTTTCCTCAGGAGGGTGGCTGGCGTCTCCCTTAGAGATAGGGTGAGAAGCTCAGTCATCCGTGAGGAGCTCGGAGTAGAGCCGCTGCTCTTTGCGTCGAAAGGAGCCAGTTGAGGTGGTTCGGGCATCTGGTAAGGATGCCCCTGGGCGCCTCCCTAGGGAGGTGTTCCAGGCACGTCCAGCTGGGAGGAGGCCTCGGGAAGACCCAGGACTAGGTGGAGGGATTATATCTCCAACCTGGCCTGAGAACGCCTCGGGATCCCCCAGTCGGAGCTGGTTAATGTTGCTCGGGAAAGGGAAGTTTGGGGTCCCCTGCTGGAGCTGCTCCCCCCGGGACCCGACACCGGATAAGCGGACGAAGATGGATGGAAAAATCCTTAGAAAAACAATAGGGCGTAGCTATTGCTACCGCCTGTTCTTGCAGACTCGGGCTTGGACCCCTAAAAACAAACTATCCAGTTCGGGACCTATTCCCTTTGATATTCTCTCTGTGGCCAAATCTTTTAAACACTCAAAAGCTAGGAAAAGCCCTGGTCCTGATTGTATATGTAGTCGGCTGCTTTCCTCCTGTGCAGAACAATTAGCCCCCATCTTTCACCATATCTTCCAGCTTTCACTTAACCTACAGAGGGTGCCACAGAGTTGGAAGCAGTTGATAGTCATCCCTGTGGCCAAAAACAACTATCCTAAAGTTCTTAATGATTTCAGACCTGTGGCCCTGACTTCTCTTGTAATGAAGTCCTTCAAAAAATTGATAAAAAGAGATAAACTTACCAAGACTGCACATGTATTGACCCTCTTCAGTTTGCACATAGAGCTGGCCGGGAAGTAGAAGATGCCACTTTGACCTTAATAAACCTTGTTTTAGAACATCTTGAAGGAAAACAAAAACCAAGCCAAGCTGCTAATCTTTGACTTTTCGTCAGCTTTTAACACAATCCAGCCCCACATTCTAATTGATAAATTTATCAATAATTTCAGATTCTTTACTTTTTAAAGATTATTTTTTGGGGCTTTTCCCTTTATTTGAAAGTGTACAGATATGAAAGGGGAGAGAGATGGGGGATGACATGCAGCAAAGGGCAGCAGGTTGGATTCAAACCCTACGCCACTGCAGGACTCAGCAAACATGGGGCGAACGCTCTTACCTGGTGAGCTAGAGGCCGCCCCAGATTCTTGACGTTTTAACATCCAGAAGTCAGAGAGTGAGGGTTAATGCATGCATGTCTGGTGAATTGATATCATCCACTGGGTCACCCCAGGGCTGTGTCCTTTCCCCTCTCCTCTATATTCTTTATACCGATGACTGCCTATGTTGGCATGAAAACAGGTTGATTTTAAAGTTTGTTGATGACTCTGTGATAGTCAGCCTCCTACATGACAGTAAAAACAGCCACGGTCCTGTAGTTGGTGAATTTGTAGATTGGTGTGACAATGCATTCCTACACCTAAATGCTGAGGACATGTGCATTGATTTTAGACACAAATCCACTAACAACCAAAATACCATTATCAAAGGAGAGACTGTAGACTCTGCTGAAACCTATGAATATCTTGTGACCATAGTGGATAACAAGCTCAAATTTACTTTCCACTCTGAGGCGTTATGTATAAAGGCCAGCAGCGCCTGTATTGCCTGAGGAAATTGTCCAAGTTTCATGTCGACAAGTCCCTCATGATTCTCTTCTACAGATCTTATCTTGAGTCTGTCCTGACCTTCTCCCTTCTCTGTTGGTTCAGAACTCTTATCAAGTCCAAAACTGCACTAAACAGAGTTGTGAAGATGAGCAACAAGATACTGGGTGTCCAACAGTGCACATTATCAGACCTGTTCCATGGACAGATAGTCAGGAAAGCTAATGCTATTTGCTCCGACAGTTCCCACCTTTTATTCAGTCCTTGCCGTCTGGCTCCCGTCTAAGATGTCCATCTGTAAGGAGTAACAGGTACAAGTACTCCTTTATACCTGCAGCCATTTCCTTCTTGAATAGAGGTCAGGGGAGGAGTCTTCTTTAATCTCTTGGCTACCTCATTTCATCCTCTTTCTTTTCTTTCTTTCTTTATTCCTTGGTTGGTTATATATTCTAGTCTGTTGACTATGTGTTGAGGATGTCAGAAACGTTGATAAAAGGGGTTGGTGATGTAATGGATGCTGATGTTGTTCATTGTTGATTATATTGCGTCAACTTTGTAGGCTGATATGCATATTTTCCTACTCTATGTGGGTGACTTTGACGCTGCTATCCATGCACCTTGTACTGGTATTTATCTGTCCTCGTACTGTTACGGTTGTGTTCCAGTTGGACTGTGTGTAGAACTTGTATATTTATGTGTCTCATATGTGTTTATACTTGCTGCACACCTAATCGCAGCAAGTAAAGTTGAAGTTGAAGTTTGACATCTGCTGTGTCTTCTCTCCGTGCGATGGCTCTGATCCTCCACCAGATCCGTCCACATCGAAGACAAACCTCGATGTGTCTGAGGACAGAAGAGAGGATCAGCTGAGTCCTGATGATCCAGAGAAGTTGAAGCAGCAGCAGCTTGTGGGTGGAGAGGCTTCCAATACAAATGTCAGTTCTTCACTTTTACATTTTCATTCATTTGTCAGTGATGAGACTGGGGTTCCTCAGGTCATTTCCCTCCAGGCTATAATATTGCTGCTGGAGTCCTGCAGGCTTCACTTGTGCAGGATCATTTGACTGAATAATAACAATTATGTAGTAATTCTGACATACGGTGAAGTGATGCATAAAGAGTAAAGAGTGCATGTAGAGTAGAAAGTGAAGCAGTGAGGATCCTGACCTGTTGCTAATCACTTCTTTTTCTATTTCAGGACACCGTGAGTTTCACACCTGAGCTGCTGACTGAGTCTGGAAAGACTTCATACAGGTAACCAAATCATAAAAAGCTGATTACTTTTGACCTCCTTTCAACACTTAAAGTTATTGCACACTGAGTCCAAAATTTGAGAGAGAGGCAGAGCGACAGCAGCTTCACATTTTGTATTGTTTTTGCAAAATGTTACGCATCGGACTCAGTGACGTCAGAAGTGCCCCTTCAATTGTGATATTCAAAGCCAGGCTCAAAACTCAGCTTTTTACATTGGTCTTCCCGGTATTGTAATTGTCTTATCCTGCCATGTTTGTAATTAAGTGTTTGTCTTTTGATGTCGTTTTTCCTTAAATCACTGATTTGTAAGTGTATTTTTATTTTATCTTTGGCTAATGTGCTATGTACAGCACTTTGGTCAGGGCAAGCTGTTTTTAAACGTGCTATAGAAATAAACTTTGCTTACTTACTTATTTACAGTGTGCAAGTTTTATGTGTGACGCATTTTTGGAAAAACATACGAAAAAACGCATACGAAAATTTCAGACACAGTGTGCAAGGACCTTTACACATAATCTAATGTTCAGCCTTTTCAGTTTATCTCATTTTCTTCCTACGGCGTCTGTATACTCCATCAGAACTGCATTTCAGATTATAAAACAGCTTCAGAAACTCCTCCACACACTCTTCAACTTTCACTTCAACTCCTTTCAGTGCTTCCACTTCACTGCAGCTGCTGCTCTACTCTCTTGTCCAGAAACTCAGTTTGGTCCCCAATTTTTTAAGCAATGCAGCGATCACATTTCTAGTTTTTAAGACTTGTTACTAGGACAAAAGATGGATGGATTTTGTGTTTGTGTTGCTGGGCAGATTAAATCTGAAATTGTTTTTCCCAAACAGAGCGAGAGCTTGTTTGTGATTGGCCCTTCTGTGTCCAACAGGTTCAGGTGTCCTGGTCCAGGTGTGTTCCAGTGTGCTTTGACTGGACTGGTGTTTGTTACGACTCAGGAGGCGGAGCTGCTGTACAACACTGTCCAATGGGACGAGAGCCTCCTCCAATCAGCTGGCAGGATGGCTGCAGGGCCGCTGTATAACATCAAGTGTTCAGAGGAGGCTGCTGTCTGTCAGCTCCACTTTCCACACTGTGAAATCATAGATGGTAAGAGATGAGTTTAGTAGAGCTGCTAGTTAGTAGTATTTAAACTAGTACCACTGCTGCAATACAATAATTCTCCATCAAACCAAAGCTAACCAGCTGTGTGTCTCCACAGCTCCTCTACCTGATGGCCTGTTGTCTGTCGGTCACATCACTGATGATGGGATGAGCATCCTGGAGCCGCTGGAGATAACTGACACTCACGTGGTTGTAAATGTCGCTCACCTCTCTGTCCTCGGCCTGATCTGGGATGTCGTTACAAGGTTGTGGACGAAATCTGTCAGCGGTCAAGTTCTGCTGTTCCTCGGAGAACCAAACCAAGCATTACAGAGGCAAAACCTCAACGTGCTTCTCCTGCCAAGAAACATTCCTCTGAACGAGGTAAAGCTTCATTTTACAATGTTTAAAGCCTGTCTTAAAACACCAGTGAGCATGTTTGTAGTGCTGTTGGTGTTGCTGTAGTCCAGAACGTAGGAGGTAGGGCTGCAGTCAAGACCACCTTTGTCAAGTCCAAGACAAGTCCAAGACCGGGTCTAGTCGAGGCCAAGTCAAGACAGAGTCCAAAGAGGTTTGAGTCCGAGTCAAGACCGAGTCCAGGACAAATCCTGGTGATTTCTATAACCATATTTGATTATGGTTGAATTGGCGGACATCTTTGTTTGTTACAGTGTGTGTGAATCAATGAAAATGAATGGCAGTAACGTTAGCAGGGCACACAGATGCATTGCATGGCGTGTGAAGGTAATCTTGTGTGTGATTGGTTACCAGGTGGCAGGTGTTTCACTTTCCCTCCAATATTATTATAAACATAATAAAGACACCTGGACTCGGTCGAGACCAAAAGCCATATTTGGCAAGACCAGTGAGACCGAGACAAGTCTGAGACCATAGAAAAACCATCTCAAACTCGAGTCCAAGACCGGACTTGAGTACTACAGCCCTGTTAGGAGGCATATAAATGAATGTCCTTGTGGAGTCCAGGGTGGCAAACACACTCTAGTCTGTGTGTTCAAACTGGTGCTCAGTCTGCCACTCCTAGCTGTCCTCACTGGAGGTTTAACACATTTGATGAGTGGTGTGTACTTGATTTTAAAAGTTGAAATGTTCTGATGTGTCTTTAGGTGAGCGAACAGCATCAACAATCTAGAAACATCCAGGTTCCTGCAACATGTAAACTCATCAAAGATCAAAGTTACACCGTCCAATGTCCTCAGGCCGTTAAAATACAGCCGGACGTGAGTATTTCAAAATAAAAGTCTTTGTTAGTGCTGTAACAATTCATCTTTTAGTTAACTTTAGATTCTGTGGAGATACTGACTCTTTGGTTTCTCAGAAAGCAGATTTTGAGCTGGAGTTTGGACCAAACTACCACCCAACCTTTGAGATCCGCCTGCCTATAAACACACCAGAAGTGACTTTAAGAGTCCAAGTCGAAGAACACAGCGTCTGGCAGCATGAAGTGGAACTGATTGGTAAAGTTTTGATCCACCTGATACAACAGAAGAGAATAAATAGAGTTACATAGTTATGAAGACAATCGGTATCGGCAGCTAAAAGCACTTTTTTAGCCTAGGCAAGGCAAGGCAGCTTCATTTATATAGCACATTTCAGCAACAGGGCAATTCAAAGTGCTTTAAATAAAACATTAAAGAGCAGTTAAAATGATAAAAAATTAAAAACAGATAAAATACGAGAATAGAAGTTACAGTGCAGTATACGAAATTAAACATTAAAGAGCAGTTTAAAGAAAGGCAACATCAAAAAGAAAGGTCTTAGATTTTCATACAGTTTCAACAATGTAACTTAATAGAAATGAACAGTTATTTAAAGAAAGGCAACATCAAAAAGAAAGGTCTTTAGCTTTGATTTAAAAGAACTGAGAGTTGCTGCAGACCTGCAGTTTTCTGGAAGTTTGTTCCAGATATGTGGAGAATAAAAACTGAACGCTGCTTCCCCCTGTTTAGTTCTGACTCTGGGCACAGAAAGCAGACCTGTCCCAGACCACCTGAGAGGTCTGGGGGGTCATAGTGTAGTAGACCTGTCCCAGACCACCTGAGAGTTCTGGGTGGGTCATAGTGTAGTAGACCTGTCCCAGACCACCTGAGAGGTCTGGGTGGGTCATAGTGTAGTAGACCTGTCCCAGACCACCTGAGAGGTCTGGGTGGGTCATAGTGTAGTAGACCTGTCCCAGACCACCTGAGAGGTCTTGGGGGTCATAGTGTAGCAGACCTGTCCCAGACCACCTGAGAGGTCTTGGGGGTCATAGTGTAGCAGACCTGTCCCAGACCACCTGAGAGGTCTGGGTAGGTCATAGTGTAGTAGACCTGTCCCGGACCACCTGAGAGGTCTGGGTGGTTTGTAGTTTACTAGCAGATCAGAAATGTATTTTGTCCCTAAACCGTTTAGTGATTTATAAACCAGCAAAATTATTTTGTAATCAAATCTTTGAGGCACTGGAAGCCAGTGTAGAGACTTCAGAACTGGACTGATATGATCCACTTTCTTGGTTTTAGTGAGGACTCGAGCAGCAGCGTTCTGAATCAGCTGAAGCTGTCTTATTGATTTTTTAGGGAGACCTGTAAAGACACCGTTACAGTAGTCAAGTCTACTGAAGATAAAAGCATGGACAAGTTTTTCCAAATCCTGCTGAGAAATAAGTCCTGTAACCCTTGATATATTCTTAAGGTGGTAATAGGCTGACTTTGTAATTGTCTTAATGTGGCTTTTAAAATTCAGGTCTGAGTCCATGACTACACCAAGATTTCTGGCTTTGTCTTTTGTTTTTAACATTGTCTTTTGAAGCTGAGCGCTGACTTTCAATCGTTCCTCTTTTGCTCCAAAAACAACCACCTCAGTTTTTTCTTAATTTAAGAAAGTTCTGGCACATCCAGTCATCAATTTGTTCAATGCACTTACTCAGTTTTTGTATTGGACTATAGTCCCCTGGCGATAAGGTTATGTAAATTTGTGTGTCGTACGCATAACTGTGTTAACTTATGTTGTTGTTTTCCATAATCTGAGCCAGTGGAAGCATGTAGATGTTAAACAGAAGAGGTCCCAGAACTGAGCCTTGGGGAACTCTGCACGTCATATTTGTATGCTCAGATGTATAATTACCTATAGACACAAAGTAGTCCCTATTCTTTAAATAGGATTCAAACCACTTTAGTACTGAGCCAGAAAGACCAACCCAGTTTTCCAATCGGTCAAGCAATACGTATGTCATGGTCTACCGTATCAAATGCAGCACTGAGATCAAGTAATACTAAGACTGAGATTTTGCCACTATCTGTGTTTAAGTGGATGTCATTAAAGACTTTAACAAGAGCCGTCTCAGTGCTGTGGTGTGGTTGAAAACCTGACTGGAAGGCATCAAAACCATTGTTTAGTGAAAAGAAAAGGTTGAGTTGTTGAAAAACCACTTTTTCAATGATTTTACTTAAAAACAGAAGGTTTGATATCGGCCTGTAGTTGCTCATTAGTGTCGTGTCTAGATTGTTCTTTTTTAGGAGTGGCTTGATGACTGCAGTTTTCAGGGCCTGTGGGAAGATACCTGAGAGAAGAGATGTATTTACAATATTTAGAAGATCAGAAGCCAAACAATTCAAAACATTTTTGAAAACACCCGTTGGTAGAATATCAAGGCAACAGGAGGAGGATTTCAGATGTTGTATAATGTCCTCCAGGTTTTTAAGGTTGATCGTATGAAATTGTGTCATGTTGGAATTTGTTTTGCGTGCACACTGTGACAACACATATCCTGTACTTGATATGGAAGCACTGACTGTTTGTCTAATTTTCTGAATTTTGTCTGTGAAGAAGGAGGCAAAGTCATTGCAAGCCTTGGTAGACAACAGTTCAGATGCTATTGGTACTGGAGGGTTTGTTAATCTATCAACAGTAGCAAACAAAGCACGTGAATTATTATTGTTTCTGGCAATAATGTCAGAGAAAAAGGACCGCCTTGCATTCCTTAGTTCCAAATTATAAATGCAAAGTCTCTCTTTAAAGGTGTTGTAATGAACCCGGAGATTAGTTTTTCGCCACCTACCTTCGGCTTTTCGACACTCTTTTTTTCTGTTCTTACCAGTATAACATGTCTCCATGGAGATCTTTTCTTACCAGGGACAGCTTTGACTTTAGTGGGAGCAATAGCATCAATAACATTTGTAATTTTAAAGTTGAAATTATCTACAAGCTCAGTGACTGAGACCCCTGAGAGGGTGGGTGTGGAGGAGAAAAGTTGAATGAATATTTCACTGGTGTTTTCAGTGAGATACTGTTTTCTGATTACCTTAGTTTGGACACTTTTGTGCACAGAGATAGTGCCGTTCAAGAAAACACAGTCCATCACAAAAATACAACACAGTTCTTTGGTCCCTCTATCCTGGGGGTTGTTAACATGACTGTTGAAATCACCAGCAGTAATTACACAGTCAAAGTTAATACAGATCATAGACAGCAGCTCAGTAAAGAAAGCTGCACAGTATCTAGGTGGTCTGTAGATATTTAGAAATATTTCTTGAGGGGAGGACCTTAGTTGAAGAGCCACATATTCAAAAGAAGCAAAATTTCAAAAAGATATTTGAGTACATTGGAATGAGTAATTAAGCAACATGGCGACTCCACCTCCTTTCTTATTCACTTTATTCTCACTCATAAAACTGAAGTTAGGGGGGGCTGACTCAATGAGAACAGCACCACTGTTATTATGGTCCAACCAGGTTTCAGTTAAAAACATAAAATCAAGATTGTGCTTAATAATGAAATCATTGATTAAAAATGATTTTCCTGCCAAAGACCGGATGTTTAGTAAGGCTGCTGTTAGTGTGTTAAAATTATTATCTGTCTAATTTTTTGGGACAGGCTGTGGCTGACGAGGAATGGATGCTAAATTTGTTAGGTTTGCAGTTAAGTGCTACTTTTTCTTACTTAGTGGATTCACCATTCTTTTTCTATTACCTATCACAACATAGATTGAGGAAGAATTTAACACAGGGCCCAGGCTTGTCCTGGAAAGAGTCATGAGTGCCACTAGGCGTGCAGCCTGGACCCAGCACATATCAGATAAAGCTTGCTGTATTTTGTACACAAGCACCCTTCTAAGTCTGGGGAAAAGGAGTTTGCTGCCATCCTTGAGGGGGCAGGGGCACCTGGCGTTTTACTTCCAGTGGTTGAGTCAAAACAGGCTCCCTTTTGCAGCTGTCCACGTCTGTGTCCTACTAAGTACAGGGGTTGAAGAGGCGCTCTGCCTGGAGGATAATGCAGGCCAGCTGGTCGTGTGTCCTGCCCGTTAGTCGTCCTCCCATTTCCCAGGAAAATGATTTACTCTTAGGCTTTGCACCAATGATGTTCCAGGGAGGACTACCACTTGTTGATTTATTACCCCTTCCACCGCCCTCCTGTTTGTTTGTAGTCTTGCTGGTGCTAGTTAGCCGTGTGTTAGCATGCTTTTGTCCATTGTTTTGGTTCAGTGGTAAAGTGGTGTCATTTCCACATGATCCGTTCACTTCCATGTTTACTTCGAACTGGTAAATTTTTGGTTTCCAGAACTGTAATCTTCTGAAGGAGTTTGTAGTAGTCCTCCATGGAGAAGGGAGGCATCTTGCTGCTAATTAGCTTTAGCTACAGTCACTTTAGGACAGGCTTGAGCTATTGGTAGGCCACGCTCATGCAGAAAAATGTTGAAATATGGCAATAGCCTACTATGTCTACAAAAAAATGTATAGTCCAGTGATATATAATCATCCAAGAGCTGTTACTCATAGTCTCTCTCAGAAGAAAAGCAAGATTAATAGCAGAGGCAGGAGCAAGCAGCAAAGTGTCTGCACTGTGAGAAGCAGCACCCTCTCACACTGCAGCACCCATTGGCTGTTTTAAAACTAGCTCTCCATCTACATAAACAGAGAACAAATGGTTTCTCCACAGATTGATACAGAACTAGGGGGCAGCATCACAATACCATGATATATAAATGTCTCTCTTTTGGTTTCTAATTACTTCTTAAAGGAGAACACAAACTGACAACAGTCTTTTCTCCGCTTATCTTCCAGCTCCAAAACCCCAAACCCCAGCACCAGGAGAGGACCGAGACCCAGCAGAGGACAGGGACCGGGCAGAGGTAAGAGACAGCTCCTATTTCTTGTTCAATTGCAGAATGAATACAGTACATATATGTATGTAGACAGGCAATAACTGTTACACAATATTCTCTGATTTTCCCAGGTAGGAAGGACAGCAGAGGTGTTGTTGAACACTCTGGAGGATCTCGGAGCAGAGGACTTTGAGACATTCAAGTGGTTCCTGATGAACAGTGGTGAACACGTGAAAAACAGACCCATCCCACGGGGCAGGCTGGAGAATGCAACACTGTTGAACACCGTTGATCTGATGATCCAGACCTTCTCAGTGACTGGAGCTGTGGAGGTGACCAAACTGGTCTTAAAGAAGATCAACAGGAATGATCTGGAGGAGAGATTGGCAGCCAGCAGCTGATAAACATCAGGTCAGTGACAGGAAGAGGAGAACATGATGTATATGAGCAGCTTCATCAGCAGATCTGTGAGGAGACCCAAGCTGCTGTCTGAACGTGTTTATTGTTTAAAGTCATGCAGACAGAAAGAAATGATCCATATTGTTTGATGCAGAGAGCACTTTAAGGAATTTAAGGATTTAAGGAATGGCATCTGCTCTGTTAAAGAACTTCTGGGGGAGAAAGGGAAGTTTGGGGCAGATTGAACAATGTTAACTGGAGTTACAAACCACTTTCTGTTTTTGTGGTGAGACATGGAAATTTGATGTCTCGCCATGGCAACGCCATTTCACAATTGTTTTTAAAATGTGCACAACCTTTAATGGCAACGGGTCCTGAGATTACACAGACAACATGTCATCAGGGTAAATCTCTAGGAGGAGTTTGATGAAGTACATTAGATGTAAATTACTCTAAAGTTGCAGTAAATAGAAAATGGCTGACATCCTGTTGGAGCCTCTGAGAAGCTTACCTTGGTATTCCTAAATATATATTTTTGGGGCATTTCCGCCTTTAATCACCAGGACAGACAGAGTGGAGAGAGAGGAGGAAGACATGCAGGAAACCACCACAGTCCCCTCTGTGTCGAGGAATAAACCAACTCATCTACCCAGGCACCCCTTTCCCTGGTGTTCTTACCCTAATTCTGACCAATCTCCCCCATCCTGCCTAAACCTAACCGATCCAACCGAAGAATGCAACTAGTATTAGCCAATCAGAGGCAGAGTAGGGTGGGACATGCCTTCACCATCAAAGGAAATGCTAATTGGTTTAAGTGATGGCTCCAAGAGGCCAAGAGGAATCTAGAGGTGATAGATGTGCTAACCAAATGTTGTACATCTAGGTGAAACATCCAGCAGGGGCTGCTTCGTATGTATTAATATATTATTCATATTTACATATAAACACATACTAATTCAACACTATTTTGTCCATTGTTATCTTTCAGGTTGAAGAGGGCATATCAGAGGACATCGGCCCAGAAGAGGACAGTTTACCAGCTGAGGAGAAGCTGTTGCGAGTTCAGAAAGTTAAGGTTTCTGTCTTCCACGTTGTTACGTTGCACACAGGTGATGACTTCATCACGTTACGGGACGTCCGGTCCAGAACGCGTGAAACCATTTCTGTTGCAGATGAAACTACCAAAAACACCTTTACAGTCTTAAAAATCTTCTTAAAAACACAACAATTTACAGAAATATGTAATTCATGTTTGTACATTTAGAAATCTGTGTGTGTGTGTGTGTGTGTGTGGGGCGGGGGGGGGGGGGGGGGGGGTTGGGGGGCCTTGTTTAACTATATTTGTGGGTAATATAATATATACTATGGTAACTGAGTCTGTGAACCTAACCTGGTCTGGAGCAGGTTTTCTTCTATCGTCTCCTCCCTCTGACACAGCACTCTCTCATTTCCTCATTCATTCATTCATTCATTCATTCATTCATTCATTCAGTCTGTATCAGGCGCATTTTAGACCAGTTTTTTATCTGCATGAATAAATAAACAGAGTTGGTTCATTAACCATGTTAGGCAGACTTTAAAACATTTTTCTCTCAAAACATGTCATGTCCTTTAGTCGAGGATCCCGTTGCTGTATTACTACGCAGGGAGTTAAACATATATCTGGAGAAGATATTGAGGCCCCGACTACAGATGGATTTTCATTTCCAGATACTAGCCTATACCTATTTGATAGGTGTTGTTTTTCTTCCCAGTCTATCAGTTATGTAGCCTACATAACCTTATCCATCCTCATATCACTAACATCACCCATCGTTAACATGCTCTTACATCCCAGCACATTCTTTGTGTCACATTAAGTTTGTTTTGCAAACGGCAGTTTTCTTTATAACATTGTTGATGTGGAATCATTTTAGTAAAGCGCTGTCAGAAGAGTGTGACTCGCTCTGAAACGTTTTTTAAACGTTTGTGTAGTGTTCCCTGGACACCAACCAGTAAGAGCCATTAAAAAGGAGTTCCACAGTATTGCAGGTGAATGATGTAAACCATTTGAAATAAAAGATTATGAATTATAGTTCTGTTGGTGATGGTGCTGCAGCCTCAGAATGGGATTAGTAGGACTAGGACTTTTATAGCTTATAGGTTCAATACCATTTCACCAGTAATATTATACTTATGATTAAATATGATATTAAAACCGGAAGTAATAATTTACTCTAGCAGCAATTTTCTCCCACAGAAATTTTAATTGCATTTTGTATCTGTTAAGAGGCACAAAGACACTCTTTAGATTATGTCCCCACAACTGGCATGTTAGCTAACTGGGAGCTCTGGCCATTAGCTGCAGCAGCTCCAGTTTACTAGCACTGATTTTCGTCGTTTTTTCCCCTATCGACAGTACTCGTAGATATATAGAGATCAAGATTCAAATCGGCCGGAGTTCTCCTTTAACTATTAGTCAAAATAATTCATAATTTCTCCTTTTTTTAACTAATAAATTAGATATAATGTCATTTAAATTAGGGTTATTGACCATGAATTTAAAACAAAACCTTGAAAAAAGTAACAAAAGCATAAACATGTCATGGTTTTATGTTTCTGTAGTTCTGTTTCCTGTTTTATTTTGAAGTCTCTGGTTTTCTGTCTCGTCTGGTCTAGTTTTACTTCCTGTCTTTAGGTTTCCCGCCCTTGTGATTGTCTGATGTGTTTCACCTGTTGTATCACCTGTGCCTTGTTTGCTCGTTACCTCCTGTATTTAGTCTCTGTCTTTCCTTGTCTGTAGTCAGGTCATTGTGTTTAGTTTGGAGTGGCTGTGTGTGTCATTGACCCTGTTGGTCTCGGTGTTCCTGATCGTTTGCATTTTGCCTGCTGTTCCAGGACACATTTTGTTTCTTGGATTTTATTGAAATAAATCCTCGAGCTTACTTGTGTGTCTGCCATCTTGCACTTGGGTTCTATTTTTCTACTCTTTTTTTTTTTTTTTTTGTAATGCTCCACACCACTGAGACAATACATCCTTGTATGTGCAGACTAACCTGCCAATAAACAGTTCTAAAGTTAGTGAATTATTTGTGTTGATTTAGTTTTTTGTAATCACTGTTGTTGGTTCTTAAACATGTTTCAAGATCTAAGAGATGAAGACTTTCTTCTAACAGGAATCTGGTTCGTCTTATTGTGAAAGTTGTGACCTGAACTCTCTTCCTGTTAGCAAGAGTCTGATTTTCTCAGCCAGACCTTCCTCCACGGCGCTGCGGAGGAAGGTCTGGCTAGTCCACGCAGCATTCCTGGATGGGAGAACAACATGCTCTGGTTTATTTACATTTCTTTTAACCAATCACAATCATCTTGGGCGGGGCTAAGCAATCAGATAAACATAACATAAAAAACATCTGACACACACACACACACACACACACACACACACACACACACACACTCTCTCTCTCTTTCTCACACACACACACACACACACACACACTATTTCAGACACAGACACACACACACACACTATTTCACACACACACACACACACACACACACACACACTCTCTCTCTATTTCACACAAACACACACACAGACACACACATACACACACACACACACTCTTTTCACACACACTCTATTTCACACAAACACACACACACAGACACACACATACACACTGTTTCACACACACACACACACACACACACACACACACACACACACACACTCTATTTCACACACACACACACACACACACACACACACACACTCTCTCTCTATTTCACACACACACTCACAAACACTCTCTATTTCACACACACACACACACACACACACACACACACACACACACACACTCTATTTCATTTCACAAACACACACACACACACACACACACACACACACACACACACACTCTATTTTCACAAACACACACACACACACACACACACACACACACACACTCTATTTCACACACACACACACACACACACACACACACGTCTTTATAAATTGGTGCACTGGAACAGTGTAGACTAACAAGAGTCTGGTTTGTTTTATTGTGAAAGTTTTAACTAGAGCACTCTTCCTTTCAGAAGGAATCTGATGAGTTTTATTGTGAAAGTCCCGAGCGGAAGTCTCCTGGTGTGTGTGTTGTGTGACTTGATGTTTCTGTGACCATCTTCCTGCAGCTCCAGTCAGAAGTCCTGCAGAAATCCTGCAGATTTAAACCTCAGCTGCTAACGGACCTGTAGCCCGACGGCAGGTCCCTTCAGCTGCCGGAGTGCTGCTGAGCAAACTGCCACAAACTACAGAACCGTGAGTAGAGTTCAATTAGGAGGCTGGAGAGTCGGATATAATGTAAAAAATCTATTTTTGGTGTAAACTAAGACCCCGTAAAGCTAACGGTATGCGCACATTCCAGTGAGTTTAGCTAACGTTTTCTTTGGCTAACTAGTTCCATTATCGGACAAGCCCGTTTATAGTTATTATATTATATTATATTATATTATATTATATTACATGCTCAACTGTTCACATCATCATTAGCTTTTAATCCTACAAGGATACATGTCTGGTTTACTCTGAATGTTGCTTATCTACAGAACGCTATCCGAATCTACGTTTAAAAACCGGGCATTTTAAGGCTAAATTACAAAAACACAGCGATCCGCTACTTAATACAATTGATTTGTGCCTATTTTTTTAATTCCCCACGATCCTCTCCTTAATACGGCCACAACATCCATTCAAGTTTAAAATCATGTGACTTTTTATGATGCGTTCACACTGCTGGCGTTGCTATTCAGAGTGCATATTGTTGTGTGTAACAGGTGAGTTTATTCTAAAAGATTTAAGTTGAATAGAGAGACAAATGGCTGCTCTCTGACGTGAATGTAAGCGGAACAGCAGAGAAGATGCAGCTGAATCACAGACTCTCTTCGCCTTTACGACATTAAATGTGGAGCTTGTTGTAACTACGGGCAACCTTAAATCGGCTGATTTTTCAATGGGGTTTGGCGTCCGCTGCTTGTCTGTTTTAACGTCTATTCACTATCATTTGACATTAATAATCAGCTTCACTTGTGACTGTGACACTCCAGGCAGATGAGTAACTTTATAATAAGTAAATGGTTGACGTGGGAAGAATTATTAACAGGACAGCTGACACACCTGTCCTCACTTCTCCTCTTAAACTCACCAACCAGATTATATTTTACTGGTTCAAACTGGCTCAACTTTCTGATCAGAGGGACAGACATGAAAAGAGATACTGTCATTTATTTCTCTCTCTGCCTGTCTGTCTGTCTCTCTCTCTCTGTCTCTCTCTCTGTATCTCTCTCTCTATGTCTCTCTGTCTCTCTCTCTGCCTGTCTGTCTCTCTCGCTCTGTCTCTCTGAGTCTCTCTCTCTCTCTGTATCTCTCTCTCTCTCCCTGTCTCTCTGTCTCTCTCTCTGCCTGTTTGTCTGTCTCTCTCTCTCTCTCTCTCTGCCTGTCTGTCTTTCTCTCTCTCTCTGTCTCTCTGTGTGTCTCTCTCTCTCTGTCTCTCTCTCTCCGTCTCTCTCTGTCTCTCTCTCTCTCTGCCTGTCTGTCTGTCTCTCTGTCTCTCTCTGTCTCTCTTTATCTCTCTATCTCTCTGTCTCTCTCTCTGCCTGTCTGTCTGTCTCTCTCTCTGTCTCTCTGTGTCTCTCTCTCTGTATCTCTTTATCTCTCTGTCTCTCTCTCTGTATCTCCCCTTTTCTCCCTCACCCTCCCTCCCTGTCTTTCTCTCTCCCCCTCTCTCTCTGTCTGTCTCTCTGTCTATCTGTCTCTCTGTCTCTCCCCCTCTGTCTCTCTCTCCCTCCCTGTCTCTCTCTCTCTCCCTGTCTTTCTCTTTCCCCCTCTCTCCCTCTCTCCCTGTCTCCCTCTCTCTCACTCTCTCCCCTATCTCCCTCCCTCTCCCTCTCTCCCTGTCTCTCTCTCTCTGTCTCTCTCTCCCTTCCTGTCCCTCTCTCCCTGTCTCCCTCTCTCTCCCTCTCTCCCTGTCCCTCTCCCTCTCTCTCTCTCTGCAGCAGTGTGATGTAAGGCGATGCTCTCTCGGCCACCATGGCCAGTGTCACTCTGAGGTACTTCTGTTATGGCTGCCTGGTCACCTCGGCGACCTGGTCCGTCCTCCTCCTCCTCTACTTCTCTCTGGGGGCGGAGCCCGGCCGCGGTAGGACCCCCCTGCAGCACCGCAGCCAGCCAATCACCAAGGGCCTGGCCAACCGGAGGGCGGGGCATCGGCCCCTGCCGGCCAATAAGGCCGTGGAGCTGTCGCCAGAGATGGGTGAGTGGCTGTGGTGTGTTCAGGTGCTGCTAGGAGACTCTGGGAATGTTATAATCCTGCAGAGTTGTTTCCTCCGAGACCCTCAGAAGGCCTGTTATCTCCCGTACTGATGACAGCGACACGTTAGACACGTTAACATGCTGACAGCTGGATGCTCTAAGGTCTGTCTGTGTTTACTGGAAAGGATTCCAACAGGCTGCAGCTAAAGACACAGAGAAGATGTGTGTGTATCTGCATGCTTGCCTGTGTGTGTGCAGCTAAAGACACAGAGAAGATGTGTGTGTATCTGCATGCTTGCCTGTGTGTGTGCAGCTAAAGACACACAGAAGATGTGTGTGTATCTGCATGCTTGCGTGCGTGTGTGCAGCTAAAGACACAGAGAAGATGTGTGTGTATCTGCATGCTTGCCTGTGTGTGTGCAGCTAAAGACACAGAGAAGATGTGTGTATCTGCATGCTTGCCTGTGTGTGTGCAGCTAAAGACACAGAGAAGATGTGTGTGTATCTGCATGCTTGCCTGTGTGTGTGCAGCTAAAGACACAGAGAAGATGTGTGTGTATCTGCATGCTTGCCTGTGTGTGTGCAGCTAAAGACACACAGAAGATGTGTGTGTATCTGCATGCTTGCCTGTGTGTGTGCAGCTAAAGACACAGAGAAGATGTGTGTGTATCTGCATGCTTGCCTGTGTGTGTGCAGCTAAAGACACAGAGAAGATGTGTGTGTATCTGCATGCTTGCCTGTGTGTGTGCAGCTAAAGACACAGAGAAGATGTGTGTGTATCTGCATGCTTGCGTGCGTGTGTGCAGCTAAAGACACAGAGAAGATGTGTGTGTATCTGCATGCTTGCATGCATGCGTGCAGCTAAAGACACAGAGGGCGGCTGTGGCTCATTGGTAGAGCGGTCGCCTGCCATCGGAAGGTTGGTGGTTCGATCCCTGTCCCTGCAGTCCCATGTCGAAGTGTCCTTGGGCAAGACACTCACCTAGAGTTGCCGCCAAAGCTGTGCCATCGCAGTGTAAATGTGTGTGAATGTAAATGTGTGTGAGTGTTCTAGGGCTGTCCTCGACTAAAGAACTTCTTAGTCGACTAACACTTATAGGATTTAGTCGACTAATCGATTAGTTGATTTAATTGACAGAGCTGTGCTCTTTGAGAGGTGGTTAAGACTAGAAAAGCACAATATAAATGTAGTTAATTAACCATCTGTTAAACTGAGTTTCTCCACAATTAATCCTGCAAAAGCACCACTTTAAATCTTGTGTTTACCATGAATGTGCACATAAGTTTCTTGGAAATAAGTAATTAAGCATGAATAAGCATAAAAAATGACTAATGGACTAAAGAAATCTTAGTTGACTAAGACCAAAACGAGCGATTAGTCGACTAATTGACTAAGAGGTGGCAGCTCTAGAGTTGATCTGGTGAGCAGGTGGCACCTTGTACAGCAGCCTGAGCCACAGTGAGTGAGTGGTGAATGGTTCCTGTTCTATGGTAAAGCTCTTTGAGTAGATGTTGAGACTAGGAAAGCGCGATATAAAAACATTTAGATTTACACAGTGGACACTGCCAGAGAAACAACACCAGCAGGATGCAATGCTGCATTCAATGTAGTTGTAAAGTTCCCTTCTACCATCCAGTGCTTCTTCTTTTGTTGTGTAACAGCAGCTGAAAGAAGTTCCTGTTGGTACATTAGACATCTTAACAGTAAACAAGCCGGTCTTTAAAGTCTCTGCTTGTCACTTTGTGCTCTTCTGTTTTTGTCAGTTCAGGTTTGAAAAGAATTGCCTTAACTCCAGTATCGGGAACAAATCAAAATGATAGCTGACGCGAGGAGCAGTGGTGGTTTTAGACTAGAGATGGTCCGATACCGATACCAGTATCGGTATCGGACCATCTCTATTGCGATACTGCCTAAAATGCTGGTAACGGTATCGGGAAGTACTGGAGTTTATGCACTGATCAGATACCACGTAATAAAGCCCTAAAGAAAATCTACGTTAAAGTAGTTTATTTATGTTCTTTTTCCGTTATAACTGACTGTCAAACTGGAGAATAAAAGAAAGTTCTACGACATTCATTGTTTGTGTTTGTTCATGTTTCACAGAGAGTTTAACCTGAACCAGACCGACAACAAAGATAGAAATCATATCACATCCATACAGGGATAGTAGTATACAGCTGTTATAATAAAATATATGACACATTGGTATCGGATCGGTACTCGGTATCGGCCGATACGTAACTTCAGGTATCGGAATCGGTATCGGGAAGCAAAAAATGGTATCGGGCCATCTCTTTTTTTAGACCCTGTTTAAAAAGGTTTTTTAGAGTGAGAGTAGGTGGACTTGTGTGTTAGTGACAGAGGACAACCACTGACCGGTCAACAGGTGTAACTTCCTGTGTGTCTGTTGCTGATGCTACACACCTGGAGCCCCGTCTAGGAAAGTTACATTTTTTATTGATTGTTTACACCTCATTATCACTTCATTTGGTTCTGGTAGTCTATAAAGTAGGGGTGGGAATCACCAGAGGCCTCACGATAGGATATCATCACGATACTTATGTCACCATACGATATTATTGCGATTTTAAACATATTGCAATATCCTGCGATATATTGCAATGTATTACCCTTTTTTCCAACATCAAATTTTTCCCAATGTCAAATGATGTCCCCCAAAGGAAAATGTTGTCAACATCTGTTTTATCGAAAAACATAAATTTCTCTGTTTGTTCATCTCACTTCAATTTTATTGCTGCAAAATGGGATTGTCAGGCAGACAGACTGACCAACACATATATCATAAAAGATCTATACTTGGCGTCTGTGTATCGATACAGTATTGCCACGAAAAATATCGCGATACTACGCTGTATCGATATTTTCCCCCACCCCTACTATAAAGGGACATGTTCAATATTTTACCTTTTCTCCTCTGTTATAATACTAAATACATATATTCATTGTTATCCAGTGAAAGTACTGATGTAGCAGAGGGGGGGTTAACACTTTTGCGTGGCCCTGTATCTGTGTCCCATTCTCATTAGGGGCTGAGCCCCCCCCCCTGAAGGTTATACAGCGTTGCTTGGGGGTGTGGCTCTGCAGCTGACCCTGAGTTTGAGCTACGTTTTGTCTGTTTTATCAGTTTGTTGTGGATTTTATGGGACTGACGGGACTTTACATCTCATGTCAAACAAAGACCCACTCTGGTGTGTTGCTGTGGTCGGCCTCGAGCCTTCTCTTCACACCTGAAGGAGAGGAAGTCCTTACTGGCTGCTGCTACGTTTACACGGGGCCGGCTATTATCATAAACGGAGATTTCAACCTCTCAGTTTTCAGAAAAGTGTTCATTTACATGTACCCGTGTATATCCAGTACAGGCCAAAAGTTTGGACACACCTTCTCATTCAATGAGTTTCCTTTTTATTTTCATGACTATTAACATTGTAGATTCTCACTGAAGGCATCAAAACTATGAATGAACACATATGGAATTATGTACTTAACAAAAAAGTGTGAAATAACTGAAAACATGTCTTATATTTTAGATTCTTCAAAGTAGCCACCCTTTGCTTTTTTTGATAACTCTGCAAACCCTTGGTGTTCTCTCAATGAGCTTCATGAGGTAGTCACCTGAAATGGTTTTACCTTCACAGGTGTGCTTTGTCAGGGTTCATTAGTGGAATTATTTCCCTTATTAATAAAAAAGCAAAGGGTGGCTACTTTGAAGAATCTAAAATATAAGACATGTTTTCAGTTATTTCACACTTTTTTGTTAAGTACATAATTCCATATGTGTTCATTCATAGTTTTGATGCCTTCAGTGAGAATCTACAATGTAAATAGTCATGAAAATAAAAAGGCACAACATGTCTTTGTGTGTGTGTGTGTGTGTGTGTGTGTCTGTAGGGATGATCTTCAACGAGGCCGACCAGGAGGTGAGGGACACCGGCTACCATCGACACGCCTTCAACGTGCTCATCTCCACCAGACTGGGCTACCACCGAGAGCTGCCAGACACCAGGGACTCCCAGTAAGGAGCACCAGGCTGGGAGTGTTAGGAGATTTAACCAGTCAGTCAGTCAGTCAGCCCCCCCAACTCTCTCACACAGCCCCCCCGCCCCCTCCCCCCACACACACACTGGCGCCCCCCCCCCTCTTTTATTCAGATTTACGTCCGTCAAAAACTCAGGACTGAACTGACTGTTGACTCTCTGACTGACAGCTGGCTGTGGTGTGTGTGTGTGTGTGTGTGTGTGTGTGTGTGTGTGTGTGTGTGTGTGTGTGTGTGTGTGTGTGTGTGTGTGTGTGTGTGTGTGTGTGTGTGTGTGTGTGTGTGTGTGTGTGTGTGTGTGTGTGTGTGTGTGTGTGAAGCTGCTCACTAACAGCTGTCCCATGATGCTCTTTCAGTTCAGTTGAGCTTTATTGGTAGGAGGAGGAGTGAGAGGGGGAAACACCAGAGCAGGGGGAATGAGAGGAGGGAAACACAAGAGCAGGGGGAATGAGAGGGGGGTAACACAAGAGCAGGGGGAATGAGAGGGGGAAACACCAGAGCAGGGGGGAATGAGAGGAGGGAAACACCACAGCAGGGGGAATGAGAGGGGGATGAGCACGGGGAATGAGAGGGGAGTGAGAGGGTGGAACACCAGAGCAGGGGGAATGAGAGGGTAGAGCAGGGGGAATGAGAGGGTAGAGCAGGGGGAATGAGAGGAGGGAAACACAAGAGCAGGGGGAATGAGAGGAGGGAAACACCAGAGCAGGGGGAATGAGAGGAGGGAAACACAAGAGCAGGGGGGAATGAGAGGGGAAACACCACAGCAGGGGGAATGAGAGGGGATGAGCACGGGAATGAGAGGGGAGTGAGAGGGTGGAACACCAGAGCAGGGGGAATGAGAGGGTAGAGCAGGGGAATGAGAGGGTAGAGCAGGGGAATGAGAGGGTAGAGCAGGGGAATGAGAGGGTAGAGCAGGGGGAATGAGAGGGTAGAGCAGGGGGAATGAGAGCAGTGTAACTGATCCTGAGTCTCTCTGCAGGTGTCAGGTGAAGGTCTATCCCGCGGCTCTACCTTCTGCCAGCGTAGTGATCTGTTTCTTCAATGAGGCGTTCTCCGCCCTGCTGAGGACGGTCCACAGCGTGCTGGACCGCACGCCGGATGTCCTGCTGCACGAGATCATCCTGGTGGATGACCACAGCCAGCTCGGTAAGCTCTCATTCCTCCCTCTCATTCCTCCCTCTCATTCCTCCCTCTCATTCCTCCCTCTCATTCCTCCCTCTCATTCCTCCCTCTCATTCCTCCCTCTCATTCCTCCCTCTCATTCCTCCCGTCATCTTCATGTTCTCTAGCCGTGTTGGAAATAGTTCCCTATATACTGTATAGGGTAGTGCAGTGTTTCTCAAATGGGGGTAGGTGTCCCCCTAGGGTTCCTCCAGAGGACAGCAGGGGGTACCTGAGATATTTAATTAAATGTTTAATAGTTACGAAGCTGTTGTCCAGAACATTGTTCCTGTTCATGTAGTATTTTTAATTTTCTACCAAAAATGTGACATTTGTGTCTTCTTCTTTGGACCTAATCTATCCTTCCTTCTACTGTCCTTCTACGTTTTATAAGTTTCTCTCTTTGTTCTTCTTATGTCACTGTTTTTGGTAATATTTTGACCTGTTCTTGCTAGGGGTGGTAATTACCAGAGGCCTCACGATACGATATCATCCCGATACTTACGTCACGATACGATATTATTGCGATTTTAAAGATATTTCAATATACTGCGATATATTGCAATGTATTACCTTTCTTCCAACTTCAGATTTTTCCCAACTTCAAATGATGTCCCGAAAGGACAATTTTGTCAACATCTGTTGTATCTAAAAAGAAACATTTCTCTGTTTGTTCATCTCACTTCAGTTTTATTGGTGCAAAATGGGATTGTCAAGCAGACAAACTGATCAACACATATATCATAAAAGATCCATACTTGGCGTCTGTGTATCGATACAGTATTGCCACGAAAAATATCGCGATACTATGCTGTATCGATTTTTTCCCCCACCCCTAGTTCTTGCCTTCCTTCCTTCCTTCTTCTTACCATCTTTTTCCATGTTTTTGTCTTTTTTTTTTTTTACAGTTTTTGTCTCTTTTTCTCATCAGCATCTAAATGTTTAATAGTTCCAAGGCTGTAGTTTAGTAAATCTATCGCTGACAGCGCTGTGCTGGTCCTCTTTATAGAGACTTTAGTTTCTACCCACAATGATCAGCGCTGGTCAGGGGGGGGTACTGGGCTTAAATAAACTATTCCAGTGTTTCCTCTGTGTTGATTTGACCGTGGCAGCCCCCCCAAGGCAACATTTCTGCCCCCCACGGTATCAGAAACAGGGCTGCATTGTTAGAGTGCATGTCGGAGAACGCTGAAGTAGTGACACTGCAATAAGATAATGTCATTAATAGTGGGTTATTGTTATTTGCTACAGAATGCTTAGTCTATATGTCAAGATCAAAGTTGACCTATATAGTAACTCAACAAATACAGTTCAAGTCACAACTGAGGGGGGGAGTTCGGACCTGCCCCCACTGCTAAAAAAAAATCCTAAAGGAAACTGTATTCAAACGTGGTACATTAATGAAAAAGGTTAGAGAACCCCTAGTGTAGTGTGTTCTCCATGCTGTAGAGGTGTTTAAATTCATTCACTATATAGTCCACTATAAACCAGTCCTTCCAGAACAATGTGGAGTCCTTGATTATGAGGCACGTTTTCTTAAAGAATGTGATGGAATGTGCTATATATGATATTTATGCAATTTTATGCCATGAAATTGCGGGATTTCCCCCAACATCCTGCTTTGGCTGCTCTCGTGTGAAGTCAATGCAACATTTTTCAACTTTCTGCTGAGATATATTATGGGACTTTTTTTGCAACGAAAATGGATGGATTGTGACATCATGCAAACCCCGCATATTTTGCGCGGAAATCGGCAATTTATGCTGCAATTTATGTGGCAAAAGTGCGGCGTATTTGGAAAAATGCGCTCGCCCACATGCAGACTTTGGCTGATTATGCATTGAATGAATTATGCGATCACATAATTGCGTTTTTCTGGAGGGAGTGATTAAACTACTCCTGTTGAGACAAACAAACAGTAAAATAAATATCGTTGAAGTTATTAAGTGAACTAAAAGCAGCAGCAGATATAAACTTAACACTGCACAATGATATTAGCTGCTACTGATGTTACTAGGCTACAGACATTAGAAAAGTTGATTTTAGGGCGCCCGGTTGGCTCAGTTGGTAGAGCGTGCGCCCATATATAGAAGTTTACTCATCGATGCAGTGGCTGCAGGTTCGACTCCGCCCTTCGCTGCATGTCATTCTCCCTCTCTCCTTATGTCTTCATCTGTCCTGTCAAAAATAAAGGCTGAAATGCCCCAAATATAATCTACAAAGAAAAAAGTTAACTTTAACACAGACGGAGTGCGATATAAACCGGTGTTATCACACATTACCGGCGATGATTAGCTGAGTAGACTCTAACGAGGGGAGAAAGGAGAACATGGCTCTCATGAGTACTCCTCCCATAACTTTGATTTAAATAATTAAACTAAACAGATATATTTGTCCTGCATGGTGTCACACAACAAACTCCACATGTACAATACTCACGATTTCCTCACGAACGCACTAACCAGACAGACTGAAGAAAAGGAAGAAATAAAAAGTCTGCTGCCTCTCTAAACCCACATCAGACTGTAGTAACTGTAGTCCACCTGCGGGGGGCGTGGACAGGCTTTCCAACAGGCAGGATACACTGCTCGTTGTTACTACCCCACTTCATTTAAGTTTTAACATAAATACCAATAAAAATGACAAAAAGTGTTTTTAATAGAACATTTATTGTAAAAAGAACCTTATTAGAACATTACCATCTGCAGGTGTGTGTGTGTGTGTGTGTGTGTGTGTGTGTGTGTGTGTGTGTGTGTGTGTGTGTGTGTGTGTGTGTGTGTGTGTGTGTGTGTGTGTGTGTGTGTGTGTGTGTGGAATGGGAACACAAGCACAGGAAAGTTGTAGGAGTGTGTATGATGTCTTTCATCTCCTGGATGAAAATTAGACTCTTTCCCATTCATTTGCTATGGTGGTCATTTTTTACCGTAAACAAAAAAAAAAGTGTGACCAAGTTAAATAAATCACCCAAAATTCAAAGAAAGTAATCACAGTGAATGTTATGTGTTCAAATGCCTTCTGTGAAGGATATCATGAGAAGGTCTTGAGGCAATCTGATTTAAAAATGCCATATTTCTGGTACAGGGAATATTTGTAAATGGGTCATTTTTGACCAGAACAGTGTTAGAAGGTTAAAAGGCAACTGAGACTACATTGTGCATCTGTCCTATTTCTGATACCGTGGCGACAAAAATGACCACTACAAAATCACCATACAGGAAACACTGTGTATTGTGTATTAGGGCTGGGCGATATGGAGAAAATCAAATATCACGATATTTTTGACCCAATACCTCGATATCGATACCGCAACGATATTGTAGTATTGACTATTGGTCCTTTTAACAAAATATCTTCACACTTTGATTTTAGATAAATAATCATCAGTAATGTGGATATAATGACTAAGTGGGGAAATTGGGAAAAGTAAATCACTTTACTGTAACACAGCCTTTAAAACCAGGAGAAGACAACACAGAGGCCATATTACCATATCACGATATCCAGAATCTAAGACGATATCTAGTCTCATATCACCATATCCATATAATATTGATATATTGCCCAGCCCTATTGTGTATGAGTTGTTGATTGTGTGTGTGTGTGTGTGTGTGTGTGTGTGTGTGTGTGTGTGTGTGTCTGTGTCTGTGTGTGTGTCTGTGTGTCTGTGTCTGTGTCTGTGTCTGTGTGTGTGTGTGTGTGTGTGTGTGTGTGTGTGTGTGTGTGTGTGTGTGTGTGTGTGTGTGTGTGTGTGTGTGTGTGTTCAGAGGAGCTGAAGGACGACTTGGATCGGTACGTCAGGGAGGAGCTGCAGGCCAAAGTCAAACTGGTGAGGAACCAGAGGAGGGAAGGACTCATCAGAGGACGCATGATAGGAGCCTCACATGCTACTGGTATGTCCTACATCCTTACCCCCTATAATTATGTTCCCTACACCCTTACCCCCTATAATCATGTTCCCTCCACCCTAACCCCCTATAATCATGTTCCCTACACCCTTACCCCCTATAATCATGTTCCCTCCACCCTTACCCCCTATAATCATGTTCCCTACACCCTTACCCCCTATAATCATGTTCCCTAAACCCTTACCCCCTATAATCATCTTCCCTACACCCTTACCCCCTATAATCATGTTCCCTACACCCTTACCCCCTATAATCATGTTCCCTCCACCCTTACCCCCTATAATCATGTTCCCTACACCCTTACCCCTATAATCATGTTCCCTAAACCCTTACCCCCTATAATCATCTTCCCTACACCCTTACCCCCTATAATCATGTTCCCTACACCCTTAACCCCTATAATCATGTTCCCTACACCCTTACCCCCTATAATCATGTTCCCTACACCCTTACCCCCTATAATCATGTTCCCTAAACCCTTACCCCCTATAATCATCTTCCCTACACCCTTAACCCCTATAATCATGTTCCCTACACCCTTAACCCCTATAATCATGTTCCCTACACCCTTAACCCCTATAATCATGTTCCCTACACTCTTACCCCCTATAATCATGTTCCCTAAACCCTTACCCCCTATAATCATCTTCCCTACACCCTTAACCCCTATAATCATGTTCCCTACACTCTTACCCCCTATAATCATGTTCCCTACACCCTTACCCCCTATAATCATCTTCCCTACACCCTTAACCCCTATAATCATGTTCCCTACACCACGTTCCCTACACCATGTTCCCTACACCCTTACCCCTTATAATCATGTTCCCTTCATCCTTACCCCCTATAATCATGTTCCCTACACCCTTACCCCCTATAATCATGTTCCCTACACCCTTACCCTCTATAATCATGTTCCCTACACCCTTACCCCCTATAATCATGTTCCCTTCATCCTTACCCCCTATAATCATGTTCCCTACACCCTTACCCCCTATAATCATGTTCCCTACACCCTTACCCCCTATAATCATGTTCCCTACATCCTTACCCCCTATAATCATGTTCCCTACACCCTTAACCCCTATAAGCTTGTCCCCTCCATCCTTAAATGTCCCATGACATGAACATTTCTCTTTATGAGTTTTTTTAACATTAATATGAGTTCCCCCAGCCTGCCTATGGCCCCCCAGCCTGCCTATGGCCCCCCAGCCTGCCTATGGCCCCCCAGCCTGCCTATGGCCCCCCAGTGGCTAGAAATGGTGATAGGTGTAAACCGAGCCCTGGGTATCCTGCTCTGCCTTTGAGAAAATGAAAGATCAGATGGACCAATCAGGAATCTTCTCCTTATGAGGTCATAAGGGGAAAGGTTACCTCCGCTTTCTCTGCTTTGCCCCCCAGAGAATTTGGCCCCCATGAGAGAGAGAGAGACATCATGGCTTTCAAACGAGCAAAGTGGCAGTTGGTCAAGACCCCCCCTGGATGTAATCAGCCCCCCCCTCCCGTTTCAGTTTAAATAAACATGTTGTTGTGACCAAAGTAACCCTGGAGCCTGTCTGTCTGTCTCTCTAACCTGCCGGTCTCTCTAACCTGCCTGTCTCTCTAACCTGTCTGTCTCTAACCTGCCTGTCTGTCTCTAACCTGCCTGTCTGTCTCTAACCTGTCTGTCTCTAACCTGCCTGTCGCTGTCTCTAACCTGTCTGTCTCTCTAACCTGTCAGTCTCTAATAACCTGTCTGTCTCTAATAACCTGTCTCTCTCTCTAACCTGTCTGTCTCTCTAACCTGTCTGTCTCTAACCTGTCTGTCTCTAATAAGCTGTCTCTCTCTAACCTGTGTGTCTCTCTAACCTGTCTGTCTCTAACCTGTCTGTCTCTAATAACCTGTCTGTCTCTAACCTGTCTGTCTGTCTCTAATAACCTGTCTGTCTGTCTCTAATAACCTGTCTGTCTCTCTCTAACCTGTCTGTCTCTCTAACCTGTCTGTCTCTCTAACCTGTCTGTCTCTAACCTGTCTGTCTCTAATAACCTGTCCGTCTCTAACCTGTCTGTCTCTAATAACCTGTCTGTCTCTAACCTGTCTGTCTCTAATAACCTGTCTGTCTCTAACCTGTCTGTCTGTCTCTAATAACCTGTCTGTCTGTCTCTAATAACCTGTCTGTCTCTCTAACCTGTCTGTCTCTCTAACCTGTCTGTCTCTAATAACCTGTCTCTCTCTAACCTGTCTGTCTCTCTAACCTGTCTGTCTCTAACCTGTCTGTCTCTAATAACCTGTCTGTCTGTCTCTAATAACCTGTCTGTCTCTCTAACCTGTCTGTCTCTAACCTGTCTGTCTCTAATAACCTGTCCGTCTCTAACCTGTCTGTCTCTAATAACCTGTCTGTCTCTAACCTGTCTGTCTGTCTCTAATAACCTGTCTGTCTCTAACCTGTCTGTCTCTAATAACCTGTCTGTCTCTAACCTGTCTGTCTGTCTCTAATAACCTGTCCGTCTCTAACCTGTCTGTCTGTCTCTAATAACCTGTCTGTCTCTAACCTGTCTGTCTCTAATGACCTGTCTGTGTGTCCCAGGCGAGGTGCTGGTCTTCCTGGACAGTCACTGCGAGGTGAACCGTGATTGGCTGCAGCCTCTGCTGGCTCCGGTCCAGAAGAACCGGCTCACCGTGGTCTGCCCCGTCATCGACATCATCTCGGCCGACACGCTGTCCTACTCGCCCTCCCCCATCGTCAGGGGGGGCTTCAACTGGGGGCTGCACTTCAAGTGGGACCCCGTCCCCCCCGCCGAGATCAACGGGCCCGAGGGAGCCACCGGACCCATCAGGTAACACTCTGACCCATCAGGTAGCCATGGTAACCATCAGGTGACCATCTGACCAATCAGGTGACCATCTGACCAATCAGGTGACCATCTGACCAATCAGGTGACCATCTGACCAATCAGGTAACCATCTGACGCAGCTGGAGCAGCTCAACTAGAGTAATTTCCAAAAAATATAAATTCAGATTTTATTAATAGATGTATCAGCTGGAAGAGCTTCACAGGAAGTTAAAACAGGCGCGTATACGGTGTGTTTATGGTCTCATTTATATCATTTATAGATTATTATATAGGAGGTGGGGGGGCGTGGTCATCACGGTTTGAGTGGAAGTGATAACATATTAGTTCACCTGTTCACCTGTTGGTTTTTGGGCTTTGACAGGGGGGGGGCGACACACTTTCTGTTGACCGACGCACTAACGCACTTATTTTGACTCACAAAGTGACTTTACTTTTGGTAACTGCAGTAGTTGTATTTTACTCGTGGAGGAATAAATCATTGAGCGTGTCCCAGTGTGGTGATGCATCCCCAGTAGTGGAGGTAGCTGTGTGGGTGTGTGGGTGTGGCTGCCCCAGGGGCCCCGAGCCAATCAGGGGCCCCTGAAATGCTGCCGATCTTGCGTCACTTGACGAGAATGGGGCCCAAAGTGACACATTGCAGATTATTAGCTGAAATAAACTCATTACTGCATGATGAGCTCACATAGTGATAATCCAGCTCTTCTTATCAAACATACACAACACAGGCCAAAAGTTTGGACACACCTTCTCATTCAATGTGTTTCCTTTTTAATTTCATGACTATTTACATCGTAGATTCTCACTGAAGGCATCAAAACTATGAATGAACACATATGGAATTATGTACTTAACAAAAAGTGTGAAATAACTGAAAACATGTCTTATATTTTAGATTCCTCAAAGTAGCCACCCTTTGCTTTTTTTTGATAACTCTGCAAACCCTTGGTGTTCTCTCAATGAGCTTCATGAGGTAGTCACCTGAAATGGTTTTACCTTCACAGGTGTGCTTTGTCAGGGTTAATTAGTGGAATTATTTCCTTATTAATAAAAAGCAAAGGGTGGCTACTTTGAAGAATCTAAAATATAAGACATGTTTTCAGTTATTTCACACTTTTTGTTAAGTACATAATTCCATATGTGTTCATTCATAGTTTTGATGCCTTCAGTGAGAATCTACAATGTAAATAGTCATGAAAATAAAAAGGAAACACATTGAATGAGAAGGTGTGTCCAAACTTTTGGCCTGTACTGTAGATAATAGAGCCATGTCAGTTATATAGCGTGGCTCTGATTGAGCCCACTTGGCCTGTTCAGCACCAGCGCTGTCCAGCAGCTGTTGCTGTCCGTGGTGCTGAAACCTTCTCACTGGACCGGCAAACTGCTCTCTCTGTTCGTCAATACAAACTTGTCAAAACGTGTGGCTTTTCTTTGTGTTTTATTTGACGTATAGGCTTACTGGCTCAACAAGTGACACATTGTAACATGCATTGATCAGATATTTAATTAAGTTTTAATTTTAAAAGGACTTGGTAGCAGAGGGCCCCATGATGAAGCTCCGCCCCCACTGTACATAGAGTCTAGCTCCGCCCCTCTGCATCCCTCTGTGTTCAGTCCCTCGCGGCAGCTCTTTGTTGGCCCGCTTACAGACGCAACACGGTAGCTAAAAGTAATGAAAAATAAACCAATAAATCGGTAGAAGTACAGTCTATTAACAGTTGGAACATTCAGCTTCCCTCCCCAGTAGCAGTAATTCTTTTAACACATCGTAATAATATGTGATTAATAAATGTATTTCATGTGGTCTTAACCTCAGCGTTGTATTTGGGGAGCGATATTAAGAATCCATCTATGAACCACAGACATTATCATTCATTTATAGTTAAACCTCTGAGGGGAAACTTTAACACTGATTAGTATTCTTATTGGAGAATGTCGACTGACATTTTCAGGAACACATAGTCATGGAAATTTGCCGAAAAGTCATGAAAAAGTATTGGTTAAAATGCGTATGAACCCTGTTACCAGGAAATGACGAGCGGACTGAGTCTCTCAAAATCTGAGTAAAACCTTTTAAACTGACCTTTGTTGATCTGAAATGAAGACAGATTCAGGAACTACACACACACACACACACACACACACACACACACACACACACACACACACTGAGACACACACACACTGAGACACACACACACACTGACACACACACACACACACAGACACACACACACACACACACACACACACACACACACACACAGAGACACACACACACACACACAGACACACACACACACACACACACACACACACACACACACACACACACACACACACACACACACACACACACACACACACACACACACACACAGACACACACACACACACACACACACACACACACACACACACACACACAGACACACACACACACACACAGACACACACACACACACACACACACACACACACACACACACACACACAGACACACACACACACTGAGACACACACACACACACACACACACACACACACACACACACACACACACACACACACACACACACACACACACACACACACACACACACAGACACACACACACACACACACACACACACACAGACACACACACACACACACACACACACACACACACACACACACACACACACACACACACACACACACACACACACACACACACACACACACACACACACACACACACACACACACACACACACACACACACACACACACACACACACACACACACACACACACACACACACACACACACACAGACACAGACACACACACACACACACAGACACACACACACACACACACACACAGACACACACACAGACACACAGACACACACACAGACACACACACACACACACACACACACAGACACACACACACACACACACACACACACACACACACACACACACACACACACACACACACACAACACACACACACACACACACACACAAAGACACAGAGTCCCGACTGGCGGGCCAGGCTGTTGCCTTATTGGAACGGTCTATACATTGTGCATTGATGAAGGTGTACAGAGTTTATCTGATGCTGCTGTAAAGTGATCAGCGCCTCCTCTCGCCCCCCCCCCCCCCAGGTCCCCCACCATGGCAGGTGGTCTGTTCGCTATGAACAGGAAGTATTTCAACGAGCTCGGCCAATACGACGCCCGGCATGGACATCTGGGGCGGGAGAACCTGGAGATCTCCTTCAGGGTGAGAACTTCAGATAGAGCCTATGTTATATATTAAATTATGTTATGTTATATTATATTATGTTATTATATTATACTATACTATACTATATTATATTATTATATTATATTTAGGTTAGCTTCAGATGAAGCCTACGTTATATATTATATTATATTATATTATATTTAGGTTAGCTTCAGATGAAACCTACGTTATATATTATATTTAGGTTAGCTTCAGATGAAACCTACGTTATATATTATATTATATTATATTTAGGTTAGCTTCAGATGAAACCTACGTTATATATTATATTATATTATATTATGTTATTATATTATACTATACTATACTATATTATATTATTATATTATATTTAGGTTAGCTTCAGATGAAGCCTACGTTATATATTATATTATATTATATTATATTTAGGTTAGCTTCAGATGAAACCTACGTTATATATTATATTATATTATATTTAGGTTAGCTTCAGATGAAACCTACGTTATATATTATATTATATTATATTTAGGTTAGGTTCAGATGAAACCTACGTTATATATTATATTATATTTATATTATGTTATTATATTAAACTATACTATACTATATTATATTATTATATTATATTTAGGTTAGCTTCAGATGAAACCTACGTTATATATTATATTATATTATATTTAGGTTAGCTTCAGATGAAACCTACGTTATATATTATATTATATTTAGGTTAGGTTCAGATGGAGCCTACGTTATATATTATATTATATTTAGGTTAGGTTCAGATGAAACCTACGTTATATATTATATTATATTTAGGTTAGCTTCAGATGAAACCTACGTTATATATTATATTATATTATATTTAGGTTAGCTTCAGATGAAACCTACGTTATATATTATATTATATTATATTTAGGTTAGCTTCAGATGAAACCTACGTTATATATTATATTATATTTAGGTTAGGTTCAGATGAAGCCTCACGTTATATATTATATTTAGGTTAGCTTCAGATGAAACCTACGTTATATATTATATTTAGGTTAGCTTCAGATATATATTTAGGTTAGCTTCAGATGAAACCCACGTTATATATTATATTTAGTTAGCTTCAGATGAAACCTACGTTATATATTATATTTAAGTTAGCTTCAGATGAAACCTCGTTATATATTATATTATATTATATTTAGGTTAGGTTCAGATGAAACCTACGTTATATATTATATTATATTATATTTAGGTTAGGTTCAGATGAAACCTACGTTATATATTATATTATATTTAGGTTAGGTTCAGATGAAAACCTCGTTATATATTATATTTAGGTTATTCAGATGGATTTAGGTTATATATTAGATGAAAGGTTAGGTTAGATGAAACCTACGTTATATATTATATTTAGGTTAGGTTCAGATGGAGCCTACGTTATATATTATATTATATTTAGGTTAGCTTCAGATGAAACCTCGTTATATATTATATTATATTATATTTAGGTTAGCTTCAGATGAAAC
>NC_041352.1:28725098-28742598 GCF_004354835.1 Perca flavescens
CTGTGTGTGTCAGAAGTGTCCCGAGTACAGCCGAGGTGTCCAAGTCCCGCCCACACTCCCGCCCGACCAATCGCGAATCAATCCCAGCTGTCTATCGTGAGGATTCAGCCAATCAGCGTGATCAGAACTAGGGCTGCAGGATATGGGGAATATAAGCACTAACGTTTTTGAATATCACGATAAAGATATTTTGTGATTAATAACCAGATATTAAAGTCAGGTATTCTGATAAAACACAACAAGCTTCAGCAACACACACACACACACTCAAACATATAGACACACACACACATACACACACTCACACATACACATACACAAAGAGACACACACACACACACACACACAGATCGCACTCACACACACACACACACATACACACACACATACACAAAGAGACACACACACAAAGAGACACACACACAAAGAGACACGCACTCACACATACACACACACACACACACAACATACACACACTCACACATACACACACACACACACACACACACACACAGATGGCACACACACACACACACACACACACACACACACACACACACACACACACACACACACAGACTCAAACATATGGACACACACACACACTCACACATACACAAAGAGACACACACACACATTGATGTGTAGTTTGAAGTCCCCTCCTGCTCTCTGATTGGCTGTCTGTGTCTCTCTCCTGCTCTCTGATTGGCTGTCTGCCTCTCTGTCTCTCCTGCTCTCTGATTGGCTGTCTGTCTCTCTGTCTGTCCTACAGAAGTCTAACCGTCTCTACCAGGTCTCGGTGGGTCAGTGTCTCTCCGTGGCCCAGCCCGTGGGACCCAAGGGTTACGTCTCCATGGCGATCTGCGATGCGTCCCAGGCGCAACAGTGGCAGCTGGGGGCTGAAGACTGTCCGTCTGCTTTTATCTTCATCACATCAGCTGATTCTCTCAGGACCTTTTACAGGCTCATATCAGCCTCTTTTAAAGGCTCCAGGCCCAGGATGGACAGGGCTGGGGGGCGGGAGGGGCAGGGGGGGGGGGTTTAGAGCCAACAGGAGAGTTTAATCTCTGTGTTCATGTTTGGGGTGGGGGGGAGTTTTAGGTCCCAGAACGAGCTACAAGATCCTGGAATGAACATTGTTATAAAACGTGACAGGCTCTGTGTGTGTGTGTGTGTGTGTGTGTGTCTGTGTGTGTGTGTGTGTGTGTGTGTGTGTGTGTGTGTGTGTCTGTGTGTGTGTGTGTCTGTGTGTGTGTGTGTGTGTGTGTGTGTGTGTGTGTGTGTGTGTGTGTGTGTGTGTGCCTGTGTGTCTCTGTGTGTGTGTGTGTGTGTGTGTGTGTGTGTGTGTGTGTGTGTGTGTGTGTGTGTGTGTGTGTGTGTGTGTGTGTGTGTGTGTGTGTGTGTGTGTGTGTGTGTGTGTGTGTGTGTGTGTGTGTGTGTGTGTGTGTGTGTGTGTGTGTGTGTGTGTGTGTGTCGTCTGTGTGTCTCTGTGTGTGTGTGTGTGTCTCTGTGTGTGTGTGTGTGTGTGCAGGGCTCTAGAGTGTGACCAGGGTGGGACTAAGATGTTTCCCAGGTCTCACCAGTGCACCTAACATCCTCTCATCCGCTGCCTCTCCACTAACGAAGCGATGTCGTTTATATGGATATGGTTTATATGGATATGGTTTATATGGATATGGTTTATATGGATATGGTTTAATGTTGCGTTACATGACCCATTCCTTCTGGAAAGCCGTCTCATCCGTCTACAGTATGAATTGTTACAGTATTAACACAGCTGTATATTGTTAGATATGAGAGGAAACCTGTATTAATAACACAGCTGTATATTGTTAGATATGAGAGGAAACCTGTATTAATAACACAGCTGTATATTGTTAGATATGAGAGGAAACCTGTATTTGGTACCAGTGTTTCTGCTGGTACAGTGCCTTGCGAAAGTATTCGGCCCCCTTTGAACTTTTCGACCTTTTGCCACATTTCAGGCTTCAAACATAAAGATATAAAACTGTAATTTTTTGTAAAGAATCAACAACAAGTGGGACACAATCATGAAGTGGAATGAAATTTATTGGATATTTCAAACCTTTTTAACAAATAAAAAACTGAAAAATTGGGCGTGCAAAATTATTCAGCCCCCTTAAGTTAATACTTTGTAGCTCCATTCCAGCTGTAAGTCGCTGGCGGTATGTCTCTATCAGTTCTGCACATCCAGAGACTGACATGTTTTCCCATTCCTCCTCGCAAAACAGCTGGAGCTCAGGGAGGTTGGATGGAGAGTTTGTGAACAGCAGTTTTCAGTTCTTTCCACAGATTCTCGATTGGATTCAGGTCTGGACTTTGACTTGGCCAGTCTAACACCTGGATGTGGTTATTTGTGAACCATTCCATTGTAGATTTTGCTTTATGTTTTGGATCATTGTCTTGTTGGAAGACAAATCTCCGTCCCAGTCTCAGGTCTTTTGCAGACTCCATCAGGTTTTCTTCCAGAATGGTCCTGTATTTGGCTCCATCCCTCTTCCCTGTCCCTCCTGAAGAAGAGCAGGCCCAAACCATGATGCTGCCTCCACCATGTTTGACAGTGGGGATGGTGTGTTCAGGGACATGAGCTGTGTTGCTTTTACGCCAAACATAACGTTTTGCATTGTTGCCAAAAGGTTTGATTTTGGTTTCATCTGACCAGAGCACCTTCTTCCACATGTTTGGTGTGTCTCCCAGGTGGCTTGTGGCAAACTTTAAACAACACTTTTTATGGATATCTTTAAGAAATGGCTTTCTTGTTGCCACTCTTCCATGAAGGCCAGATTTGTGCAGTATACGACTGATTGTTGTCCTATGGACAGAGTCTCCCCCCTCAGCTGTAGATCTCTGCAGGTCATCCAGACTGATCATGGGCCTCTCGGCTGCATCTCTGATCAGTCTTCTCCTTGTATGAGCTGAAGGTTTAGAGGGACAGCCGGGTCTTCGTAGATTTGCAGTGGTCTGTACTCTAATAAATCCGGCTTTAAACTACTCCCCAACAGTATCTGGGACCTGCCTGGTGTGTTCCTAGTTCTTCATGATGCTCTCTGAGCTTTAAACAGACCTCTGAGACTATCCCAGAGCAGGAGACTTGATTACACACAGGTGGATTCTGTTTATCATCATTAGTCATTCAGGTCAACATTGGATCATTCAGAGATCCTCACTGAACTTCTGGAGAGAGTTTGCTGCACTGAAAGTAAAGGGGCTGAATAATTTTCCACGCCCAATTTTTCAGTTTTTTATTTATTAAAAAGAAAAATATCCAATAAATTTCATTCCACTTCATGATTGTGTCCCACTTGTTGTTGATTCTTCACAAAAAAATTACAGTTTTATATCTTTATGTTTGAAGCCTGAAATGTGGCAACAGGTCAAAAAGTTCAAGGGGGCCGAATACTTTCACAAGGCTCTGTAGCTCTCGGTTACTGCGGAGGCCTCGGCGAAAAACACATTACAAGTTATTAAATGCAGCTAAGTTCAGTTGGTTGAGTAATGGCGTGTGAGACGGAGCCTGCTGGATCATAGGTCATAAAAATGCAGCGCAGTGACGATACAGACATTTCATAACCGACACTAGACGGGTGTAACGCTGAGTAGCCTAGCATACGCTTCAGTCCATCACACTCCTCGGGCTTTGTTTTTATTAAAGATTTGGGCCTTTATTTTGATAGGACAGCTGAAGACATGAAAGAGAAGAGAGGGGGGTGACATGTAGGAAAGGGCCGCAGGTCGGAGTCAAACCTCTATATTTACCAACTGAGCTATCCTGTCTGTTGTTGTTGAAAACAAGTGAAGGAGCTTTTTCATATATATATATATATATATATATATATATATATATATATATATATATATATATATATATATACAGTATCTATCTATCTATCTATCTATCTATCTATCTATATATATATATATATTTTTTTTTTTTTTATCTATCCTAGGCTATTTATTTTAGATAACTTTCAGTTACATGTGTTGCAGCTCTATATTTTCAAACTGGTAAAAGGAAACCCTGTCATTGCATTTTATTTTAATCCCAATCTCTTTTAATCTCTTCTTTTGATTTAAAACTGAACATTTAGCCCACGTTGTAAAAAGTACAGAGCTATATATCGTGTATCGCTGTTCAGCGTTAACGACGATGCGAGGAAAGATTTAGGTGCACCTAAATAAAAAAAGTTAGTCGCACCAGTACAACCAAGGCAAGAAGTTAGTGGAGCCCTGGAGTGTGTGTGTGTGTCTGTGTGTCTGTGTGTGTGTGTGTGTGTGTGTGTGTGTGTGTGTGTGTGTGTGTGTGTGTGTGTGTGTGTGTGTGTGTGTGTGTGTGTGTGTCTGTGTGTGTCTGTGTGTGTGTGTGTGTGTGTCTGTGTGTGTGTGTGTGTGTGTGTGTGTGTGTGTGTGTGTGTGTGTGTGTGTGTGTGTGTGTGTGTGTGTGTGTGTGTGTGTGTGTGTGTGTGTGTGTGTGTGTGTGTGTGTGTGTGTGTGTGTGTGTGTGTGTGTGTGTGTGTGTGTGAGTGATCAGCATTCTAACAGATTTTAGAGATGTTTTGAACCAGGAGCCTCCCTGAGTCCCGAACCTGTCAGACGGCCGATGACTCACCCTAAGGTCACCTGTTGATGATGTAATCACCTGTTGATGATGTAATCACCTGTGTGCCGTCAGGTGATCATCAGAGAGGCGCCGTGCCGACAGTATTACACGTTTTAAAGTTTGTCTCTGTGTCATTTCATCATCATTAAATGTTGAACATGAATCCAGAGACTGACTTACTTTTAGTAAAAATGTGACTAACTTTCAAGCTCTTGATTGTTTTATCTGAATTAAGTGATATATCGAATGAAAAGTGACGTCATGGAAACAGTAAAATTCGCTAGAATTTCATGAATATCGACTCAAAGGAAATACGTTCAGTCTCATCTGACTTTCTCTTGATCGATATATAGATCGGCTTATGCGATAAACGCTGATGGAAACGTTATTTGCCAAATAAATTAATGAATTGTGATGAAGTTTTAAGGTCATTTCATGGTTGCAACCCGCCACAAAATGAAGAAGAAGAAGTTGTAGTCCATTTCCTGCCAGTATTTCCTCTCTGTCTGCACACAGGACAGGCGTCAACAGAGACATGATGGAAGTGGACCAACGAGGAGACGAGAGACTTTCTGAATTTAATTTACAAGCAAAATATAACGGCTATTTTAGATATAGCAACAATCTAAGAGATGCCATCATTTATCAGGAACTGGCGAAGGAAATGACCAACAAAGGTCAGGACGAGCCGCGGGGCGTCCCGCGGAGTGAATGGAAGGAGCTCTAACAGCGATACCTGTCTCTACAAAGAGAGGTGTCCCTCAGCGGTGCCGGAGGGGACAAAAAGGAGAGTTCACCTTTCTGATGAGCTGGATCAGATCCTCGGCCAAAGGCCCATCGGAGCATCGGAACTACTTGTGTCTAGAAAAACTTTGTTCGTAAAAATTTGCTTGAATGTTTTCATTCCGATTCAGTGCAAAAATGAACGGAAACACCTTAAAATGTCTCAAATCTTTTCCATATACCAATTTAATCGCTAAAACAGCATGTGTGACGGAGATGGAAACCCACTCCGCTTTATTCCCAGGAGTTTATTTACCGAACTTGAGATAATTTGACTGACGGGTGGAGGGAGACTGAGCTAGAGACAGCGTTAGGGTCAGTTAGAGAAGGGGGGAGGTTTCTGGATGGACTTCTGGGACATTGTGTCTAAGATTAATCAGATTTCATTACCTGTTGACCCACAATGTTGCTGGCTGGAGAACTTTATAAAAATTGATAAACCACTTGACAAATTTCTAATAAAATGTTTTTGGAAATAGCCCTGGCAGTGAATCCCAGAAAGTGTGTTACCGTCACATGGAAGTCTGATTCCCCCCCCCCCATCCATGACTAAATGGTTTTAGAAATTAATAACGATGTGCCTTTAGAGGAAATAACATATAATCTTAGAAAGTAATAGAACACCTTTATTAAAATGTGGCAGCCCGATCTAGATCAGTGATTTCCAACCACTGTGAGAAATGATCCTATTTTACTTTGGTCCAACAATTTTTCATTTATTGCGTTACTGCAAATATGTGTGTGTGTGTGTGTGTGTGTGTTTGAGCCTGTGTGAGCCTGTATGGTTGTGTGTGTGTGTGTGTGTGTGTGTGTGTGTGTGTGTGTGTGTGTGTGTGTGTGTGTTTGAGCCTGTGTGTGTGTGTGTGTGTGTGTGTGTGTGTGTGTGTGTGTGTGACTGAGTGTGTGTGAGCCTGTGTGTGCCTGTATGGTGTGTGTGTGTGTGTGTGTGTGTGTGTGTGTGTGTGTGTGTGAGCCTGTGTGTGAGCCTGTGTGTGTGTGTTTGAGCCTGTGTGAGCCTGTGGTTGTGTGTGTGTGTGTGTGTGTGTGTGTGTGTGTGTTTGAGCCTGTGTGTGTGTGTGTGTGTGTGTGTGTGTGTGACTGAGTGTGTGTGTGTGTGTGTGTGTGTGTGTGTGTGTGTGTGTGTGTGTGTGTGTGAGCCTGTGTGTGTATGGTGTGTGTGTGTGTGTGTGTGTGTGTGTGTGTGTGTGTGTGTGTGTGTGTGTGTGTGTGTGTGTGTGTGTGTGAGCCTGTGTGTGTGTGTTTGAGCCTGTGTGAGCCTGTATGGTTGTGTGTGTGTGTGTGTGTGTGTGTGTGTGTGTGATGACTGGCAGAGAAATGAAATACCATTCAGTGCCAGTAGGAGGCAGTATAGCGTAATAATGACCTTGTTGAACTCCTGCCAGCTGGTGGCAGTGAGAGGATGTAAACAGTAGGGCCCAGATCATCGATGTAAGCCTGATGAATACATTTTTAAAAGGAAAAATGCAGATTCTGATCTTATTTCGGTACAATGTGTCATTTTGAAACATTTTTGGTTGGTGGTCTGCCGCAGGATTTTTTTAATGTAAAAAATGTGCCGTGGCTCAAAAAAGGTTGAAACCACTGGTCTAGATTCTGTGGATAATGTGTTATTGGTTATGTGACTGACCTCGAAACATTACTACTACTTTAAAATATTGGAGTGTGGAGCGATGTGACTGTTATCGAGGCATAATATAATTTTTTCTTTTAAAGCCAACTCGGGTCAAGTGGAGAAAAAGGAGAAAAAAGTCTTCTAAAACGGCAAAAAAAGACTTACAAGGTTTTTTGGGTCACCGTGTTCAAGACGGACACAGGTGGTTTTTTTTTTTTTAAAAGCAAAAAAAAAAGAATAAAAGGAAAAATCAACTAAGTTCAATCACTCAAAAAGGCTCCAAGACACAGGATGTCCCTACAGCAAGGGTTCAGGTCAAGAGAGCCAGTTTTTGGCTCAGCACCCATTTTTATATGAACATTTCTTGGGGTTCAACCCCCCATCACAGCGAGGTGTGTTTTTCCACCTTTGTTTTCACCTTACATGGTAATACAGTCTTAAAACAAGCATCAGGTTGGATATACGTAGAAACACCTCATATGACGATATTTCCTATATACATATGCATGTTGCTATATAACATAAAATCTAACAGCTCATTTCATCACTAGGTCAGAGCAGTAACCTTTTCCTCCCCTCTGTGCACCCAGAGCCTAGCCCCCAAGTGCATGTATACAGGGCCCCAACAGCACTTCCTCTTTCCAGCTGTGCAGGTTCAGACAGACAGTTACACAAAGCAACTTCTGCATCTGAAGCCTCTTGCAGACACTTCCTCTTCACGCCTGCAGGGTCAGACAGGACCTGACAGTAGGGAATTACAATAGTCCAGCCTGGAAGTAACGAATACATGGACTAGTTTTTCCGCATCGTTTTGAGACAGGATATTCCTAATTTTGACAATATTACGAAGATGAAAAAAGGCTGTTCTCGATGATTGTTTTAGATGGGCGTTAAAGGATATATCTTGATCAAAAATAACTCTTAGATTTCTGACAGTAGTGCTGGAGGCCAGGACAATACCATCCAGAGTAGCTATGTCTTTAGATAATGAAGTTCGGAGGTGTTTAGGTCCCAGCACAATAACTTCAGTTTTGTTAGAGTTTAACATCAGAAAATTATAGGTCATCCAGGATTTTATATCTTTAATACATGCTTGAAGTTTAGCTAACTGACTGGTTTCGTCTGGTTTGATTGACAAGTATAATTGGGTGTCGTCCGCATAGCAGTGATAGTTAATTGAGTGTTTCCTAATAATATTGCCTAGAGGAAGCATATATAAGGAGAATAAAACTGGTCCAAGCACCGAGCCTTGTGGAACGCCATGTTTAACTTTCGCGTACTTAGAGGATTTATCATTAACATTAACAAATTGAGATCGATCAGAGAAATAAGACTTAAACCAGCTTAGTGCAATTCCTTTAATTCCGACTAAGTGTTCTAATCTCTGTAACAGGATTGTATGGTCAATAGTGTCAAATGCAGCACTAAGATCTAGTAAAACAAGAATGGAGACAAGTCCTTTGTCTGCAGCAGTAAGAAGGTCATTAGTAATTTTCACCATTTTCATCTGTGCTATGATGCTTTCTAAATCCTGATTGATACAAATACATTTCAAAAAGCAGGAGTATGGTTTTAGCTTTTTTTTGGGATTTTCAACTACCCTCGTTCAACAGGAGCATCATTTTGGGGGAGGGGGGTTATTGGTTGGTGTTTGTTCTTGTTGTTTAAAAAAGGTCACAGTTAAAAGAAAATTAGGAAAGTAAAGAGACCTTTCCACTGACATATATACAGACATATGTACAGACATATGTACAGACATATGTACAGACATATATACAGACATGCTTTTTTTGATAACTCTGCAAACCCTTGGTGTTCTCTCAATGAGCTTCATGAGGTAGTCACCTGAAATGGTTTTACCTTCACAGGTGTGCTTTGTCAGGGTTCATTAGTGGAATTATTTCCCTTATTAATAATAAAAAAGCAAAGGGTGGCTACTTTGAAGAATCTAAAATATAAGACATGTTTTCAGTTATTTCACACTTTTTTGTTAAGTACATAATTCCATATGTGTTCATTCATAGTTTTGATGCCTTCAGTGAGAGCCAGCTGGTTCTTTATTCAGACTCTTATAAAGGTTCCAGGGAGGAGGGAACGCTGTAAATACTCCCTGAGGACCAACAGACAGATGTCAATGTGTGTGTGTGTGTGTGTGTGTGTGTGTGTGTGTGTGTGTGTGTGTGTGTGTGTGTGTGTGTTTGTGTGTGTGTGATGGCCTGCAGAGTATTGACGAGAAGAGAAACCTTGTTATTTCGGGGGCTGAATCACTGGAAGCCATCAATTACTCTTATTACACACACACACACACACACACAGACACACACACACACACACACACACACACACACACACACACACACACACACACACACACACACACACACACACACACACACACACACACACACACACACACACACACACACACACACACACACACACACACACACACACACACACACACACACACACACACACACACACACACACACACACACACACACACAGACACACACACACACACACACACACACACACACACACACACACACACACACACACACACACACACACACACACACACACACACACACACACACATACACAGACACACACACACACACACAGACACACACACACACACACACACACACACACACACACACACACACACACACACACACACACACACACACACACACACACACACACACACACACCCTTATTAACCTTATTGACCTCCTGTTGTAGTTGAGTTGAGTGCTGAACACCCTGACACAGATCTCTGACCGATCGCATTTCATAATTGAATAAACTCAGTGAAAGCTTTTGATTGGTCCAGGCTGCCAGTCCTCCAGCAGGGTTTATAAGGCCAGCTACACACTGTCTGCATGGCCTGAGCGTGGCGTGGCGTGGCCTGAGCGTGGCGTGGCGTGGCGTGGCGTGGCCTGAGCGTGGCGTGGCGTGGCGTGGCGTGGCCTGAGCGTGGCGTGGCGTGGCCTGGCGTGGCCTGAGCGTGGCGTGGCGTGGCCTGGCGTGGCGTGGCGTGGCCTGGCGTGGCGTGGCGTGGCCTGAGCGTGGCGTGGCGTGGCCTGAGCGTGGCGTGGCGTGGCCTGGCGTGGCGTGGCGTGGCGTGGCGTGGCCTGGCGTGGCGTGGCGTGGCCTGGCGTGGCGTGGCGTGGCGTGGCGTGGCCTGGCGTGGCCTGGCGTGGCCTGGCGTGGCCTGAGCGTGGCCTGAGCGTGGCGTGGCGTGGCGTGGCGTGGCCTGGCGTGGCGTGAGCGTGGCCTGAGCGTGGCCTGAGCGTGGCGTGAGCGTGGCCTGAGCGTGGCCTGAGCGTGGCCTGAGCGTGGCCTGAGCGTGGCGTGAGCGTGGCGTGAGCGTGGCATCTTTACACACCAGAAAGGTGTCTAACGCGGCACGCGTTGCACTTCAGGACCAACATGACATCATGACTTCCCCTAAATATTAGAGATGGCCCGATACCACTTTTTTTGATTCCCGATACCGATTCCGATACCAGAGTGTCATATATTTCATTATGTTATAACAGCTGTATACTACTATCTCTGTATGATGATATGATGTATAACAGCTGTATACTACTATCTCTGTATGATGATATGATGTATAACAGCTGTATACTACTATCTCTGTATGATGATATGATGTATAACAGCTGTATACTACTATCTCTGTATGATGATATGATGTATAACAGCTGTATACTACTATCTCTGTATGGATGTGATATGATGTATAACAGCTGTATACTACTATCTCTGTATGATGATATGATGTATAACAGCTGTATACTACTATCTCTGTATGGATGGGATATGATTTCTATCTCTGTTGTCTGGCTCAGGTTAAACTCTTTGTGAAACATGAACAAACACAAACAATGAATGTCGTAGAACTTTTTTTTATTATCCAGTCTGACAGTCAGTTATAACGGAAAAAGAACATAAATAAACTACTTTAATGTAGATTTTCTTTAGGGCTTTATTACGTGGTATCGGATCGGTGCATAAACTCCAGTACTTCCCGATACCAATACCAGCGTTTTAGGCAGTATCGGAGCCGATACCGATACTGGTATCGGAACATCTCTACTAAATATACACGCCGACTTACCAAAGCCAAGCAGCGTGTTATCTGTACACATATTCAGCCATCTGCGTGCATGTCTGCGGGCGTACACAAACACGCCGCATGTTATCGCCATACGAAAGCTGCGGTTGAGTTCAGGGAACATCACACGTGGTCACAGGCGGGACCTGATCCCCCGGTCTCCTGGGTGAAGGTCCTGTGGTTGACCCATCCTCCCCCCCCAGACCACCTAGCCTGGTGAGACCGTCCTGATCTGGACTGAGGATTCCACCAATCTATCAATATCTCTAAAAACCCCGTTCAGTTTGAAAAGAAGGGCAACCTTAAAAAGCCCCGGTCCTGATTGTATATGTAGTCGGCTGCTTTCCTCCTGTGCAGAACAATTAGCCCCCATCTTTCACCATATCTTCCAGCTTTCACCTAACCTACAGAGGGTGCCAAAGAGTTGGAAGCAGTTGATAGTCATCCCTGTGGCCAAAAATTAACTATCCTAAAGTTCTTAATGATTTCAGACCTGTGGCCCTGACTTCTCCTGACCAAGACTGCACATCTACTTGACCCTCTTCAGTTCGCACATAGAGCTGGACGGGAGTAAAAGATGCCACTTCGACCTTAAAGTCCCCATATTATGAAAAAATCACTTTTTCTGGGATTTGGGTTGTTCTTTTGTGTCTCTGGTGCTTCCACACATACAAATCCCTCCATGGTGTTCTGAGTGAGATACAGTTTCTGAATGTGTCCTGTCTTCAGTCTCCTGGTGACCTGGTCAAAATCGGCTCAGACTGTGACGTCACAATCCAAAATGAGCTGGCTAACCACAACCGTTAGCTCGTAGCGTTAGCGTTAGCATGCTAAAGCTAGCATGCTACGTCGTTCTCAATAGAAAGGAATGCTACAACACACACTAGTTCACCATAATCTCCAAAAGAACTACTTCCATGTGCTCCCTGGTTTAGAAGAAGTCACCCAGCTAACCCTGCCTTGGAACTGACTGAAGTCGGAGAAACAGCCTTTCTTTTACTGTCTATGGAGCTAGCTGACATGCTCTACGGTCTGAGCTAGTGAGCATGTGCGAGTGCAATCAAAGATAGTACAGAAGAAGATGAAAAGAGGTCTCACTCTGTAGCTAAAACAGAAACCAGGTGAAAAGAGGATCTGCAGCAGTGAGAGAGAGCTGTGCAGTACAACAAAAACATGGTGTTTTTTGAAAATTAAACCATGTAAACCTATTCTGGTACAACCTTAAAATACAGTTATGAACCTGAAAATGAGCATAATATGGGCGCTTTAATAAACCTTGTTTTAAAACATCTTGAAGGAAACAAAAACCATGCCACGCTGCTATTCGTTGACTTTTCGTCAGCTTTTAACACAATCCTAGCCTCGTGAGAGGGTCCTGATCTGGCTGAGCTCCAGTTTTCCACTCTCAGATCAGTCTGGCATCTTGAGATAGAGAAACTTTGGAGCTGTTTGCCAAACGCCAAACGACGGACCAATCAGCGTTGAGTTTGAGGCGGGTTTAGGTGGTGATAGACAGATGGTTTATCCAATCAGCTAACCAGGATTTTCAGACAGCGGTAGCTCCAATTCTGTTAGCTGCTCGGTAATGCTTTTTCCTCTTGGATCCTTCTTTTGGAATATGGACCAGGAACCTGAAATGGGGCCTTTTATTCTTTTATTCCTAATTCTCGTTACACAAACGGCAAATCTCCTTTACCGACATGTTGCTAGCTTGCTGAGCTAACGAGCTATGCTTAGCCTGCAGCAGCAGCAGGGGTAGCCAGGCTTCTGGTTGTATTTTCATACGCTTCGTTAATCTGATTGGTTGATTTGGCCCGTCTATCACCAACATATAGGTGGTAGATAGACAGATGGTTTATCCAATCAGCTAACCAGGATTTTCGCCCCTTCCCAAAAGTTCTCCAACGATAAGTTCCCAGATGGATATGCCGAGTCAGGTTACCGACCAACCTCCATATGCAGATTTTCTCCCTTACATACTACTCTCTATGGCGTCACTTCACACCCAATCCCGAGGTAATGTAAGTCAACGGAGGCCCACGGCGTTGATAAACACGCTAAAAAGCCGGTATGCGTCTTGATAACACGCCAATAATGGCGTACGAATTGGCGTGTCATACATACACCACTTCATGACATCAGTCTGGCAGGACTTTTCTAAATGTGGGTTTAGGAGATTCTAGATCTGGAGGAGGTCTGGGTCCCAGGACTCTGAAGAGGACCTGCAGGACCTGTCCATGTGTTAGGGCTTCTGGAGGACCTCGATGAGGTCTTAAAGGACAACTCTGGTGCAAAACGCCCCTATAGGTGTTAAAGGTGCCCTGCCATACAAAACCGTTTTTACTTCCATACGTCCATGTGTGTGTGTGTCTGTGTGTGTTTTACTGTGTGTGTGTGTGTGTGTGTTTTACTGTGTGTGTGTGTGTGTGTGTGTGTGTTATGTGGTGAATGTGAAGATGAACTGCTACCTCCTCTGTCAGCTCTGGACACTGAACAGAAATCAGACCAATCACAACAGCTGGTCAGTCTGACATCACACTGCCTGAGCTCATTACTATTCATGAGCTCGTCCAGTTGGGCTGGGTAAAGGATTCTGACAGCCAGGCTCTCGTTGGCTAGCTCTTAGCCAATCAGATTCAGACAGCTTAGCTCGTTGAATATTAATGAGAACTGGCACAAATCGAGCTGCAGGCTTTTCTATACCGCGCTAGAATGGCTTGAAAGAAGGTAACCAAGGTTACAGAGTCCATGGTAGACCTTCAGACATCACCACAAAGTCATGAAATACATGTGGCAGGGCACCTTTAATAATGATAACCCACTCTGTCGTTCTCTGGGACATGTTTTCATGCTAAGCTAATGGGTTTGTAGCTTGAAAACAAGCTAGCGCTGACCGCTGACTAGCTTACAGCGCTAGTATTCGGGGCACAGGGAAAGTAAAATGAAATCGCTATTTATACACCACTAAAAAGGCTCAAAATATCACCACACTTCCACGGTAGCTTAATGAGAGTCCCTACGTCTTAACCCAAGCATTGAGGACTTTGGGACAGTTTATTAAAAAGATAGATTAGTTAGCTCCCAAGACGGTGATCGCCTGCATACGAGAACGGTAATGTCTTCCTAATCTATCTTTTTAATAAACTGTCTGTACACTTACAAAGTCCTCAATGCGTGGGTTCACATGTAGGGACCCTCGTTATACTACCGAGGAGGTGTGGTGATATTTAGAGCCTTGGTAGTGGTAGAGAAATAGAGATTTGGTTTTTACTTCCCCTGGGCCCTGAATACTAGCGCCGGAAGTTCTCTAAGGGCTCTGGTTCTGGTTTTAAAAAGTTCCCAGAACTCATGAGGAGGTGTGGAGGAGTGTGTGTGTGTGTGTGTGTGTGTGTGTGTGTGTGTGTGTGTGTGTGTGTGTGTGTGTGTGTGTGTGTGTGTAATGCAGATTGATTTTTCACAGCAGGTTATATTACAGAGCTTTTAGACACACACACACACACACACACACACACACACAGGAAGAGTTAATGTGACATCATGCAGTCTGAGCGGCTGCCGGCTGATTGGACGGTTGGATTGAATCTGCCTCATGAATTCACGTTTAGAAATTTAGAAAAACTTTATTGATCTGCAGCTCCTTTACAGAACATTGTGGGATTGATGGATTACTGCTGTGTGTGTCTGTGTGTGTGTGTGTGTGTGTGTGTGTGTGTGTGTGTGTGTGTGTGTGTGTGTCTGTTACAGTGTGTGTATGTGTGTGTGTCTGTCTGTGTGTCCTTGTGTGTGTGTGTGTGTGGGGGTGTGTGTGTGGGTGTGTGTGTGTGTGTCTGTTACAGTGTGTGTCTGTGTGTCTTGGTGTGTTTCTGTGTGTGTGTGTGTGTGTGTGTTTCTGTTACAGTGTGTGTGTGTGTGTGTGTGTGTGTGTGTGTGTGTGTGTGTGTGTGTGTGTGTGTGTGTGTGTAAGTGTGTGAGTGTGTCTGTGAGTTTGCGTGTTACAGTGTGTGTGTGTGTGTGTGTGTCTGTGTGTTTTACTTTGTGTGTGAGTGTGTGTGTGTGTGTCTGTGTGTGTTTTACTGTGTTTGTGTGTGTGTGTGTGTGTGTGTGAGTGTGTGTGTGTGTGTATACGGTTACAGTGTGTGTGTGTGTGTGTGTGTGTGTGTGTGTGTCTGTGTGTGTTTTACTGTGTGTGTGTGTGTGTGTGTTTGTGTGTACGTGTGTGTGTGTGTGTGTGTGTGTGTGTGTGTGTGCGTGTTACAGTGTGTGTGTGTGTGTGTCTGTTCTGTGTGTGTGTGTGTGTGTGTGTGTGTGTGTGTGTGTGTGTGTGTGTCTGTGTGTGTTTTGTTGTGTGTGTGTGTGTGTGTGTGTGTGTGTGTGTGTGTGTGTGTGTGTGTGTGTGTGTGTGTGTGTGTGTGTGTTTGGTACCACACCTTCTTACTACCAGACACTTTTTATCTTAAGTACAGTCCCGCGGTGGACACAGGAAGGGGCGGGACTTCCTCTCTCTGTGGCCCAATATAATTTATCCCCGTTCACAGTGATGTCAGATGTTGAGCTCTTCATCCTGCTTCCTCCTCTTCTTCCTCTCGGCACGGAGGTTAACGTGTGTGTGTGTGTGTGTGTGTGTGTGTGTGTGTGTGTGTGGTAATCAGCGGTAAGTGGAGTGTTTCTGGACGGAGACGATCAGCCGCCTACAGCGGATCAATACAGAAATCAATACTGAGAATGGAGGGAGAGATATAACAGGTCAGTGATGTGTGTGTGTGTGTGTGTGTGTCTGTGTGTGTGTGCGCCTCCACGACATCATTATGTAAAACACTTGTTTATACAAACAGTGGAGTTGTGTGTGTGTGTGTGTGTGTGTGTGTGTGTGTCTGTCTGACTGTCAAGTGAACTTTCTGACAGTCGTTTTAAAGAAGATCCAAAGTTTTGGGTTCAAACTGCGGTCAACACACACACACACACAGACACACACACACACACACACACACACACACACACACACACACACACACACACACACACACACAGCTTGAATTTCAGAGTCTAAGTGTTTCAGTAAAATAATCTGTTAACACCTTCCTGTACATTTACACATTATATGATCAGTGTACTGCAGATCATTCACTTCTAAGATCCTTTTAGTTTAACATGAAACCGCCCCGAAATCACCATCACCAAACTACACCAGACTCCATGTAAATAATCAGGACTTTTAGCGTGTATAGAGCCAGCATATCTCCACCAGACTTCATGTAAATAGTCAGGACTTTTAGCGTGTATAGAGCCAGCATATCTCCACCAGACTCCATGTAAATAATCAGGACTTTTAGTGTGTATAGAGCCAGCATATCTCCACCAGACTCCATGTAAATAATCAGGACTTTTTAGTGTGTATAGAGCCAGCATATCTCCACCAGACTCCATGTAAATAATCAGGACTTTTTAGCGTGTATAGAGCCAGCATATCTCCACCAGACTCCATGTAAATAATCAGGACTTTTAGTGTGTATAGAGCCAGCATATCTCCACCAGACTCCATGTAAATAATCAGGACTTTTAGCGTGTATAGAGCCAGCATATCTCCACCAGACTCCATGTAAATAATCAGGACTTTTAGCGTGTATAGAGCCAGCATATCTCCACCAGACTCCATGTAAATAATCAGGACTTTTAGTGTGTATAGAGCCAGCATATCTCCACCAGACTCCATGTAAATAATCAGGACTTTTAGTGTGTATAGAGCCAGCATATCTCCACCAGACTCCATGTAAATAATCAGGACTTTTAGCGTGTATAGAGCCAGCATATCTCCACCAGACTCCATGTAAATAATCAGGACTTTTAGTGTGTATAGAGCCAGCATATCTCCACCAGACTCCATGTAAATAATCAGGACTTTTAGCGTGTATAGAGCCAGCATATCTCCACCAGACTCCATGTAAATAATCAGGACTTTTAGCGTGTATAGAGCCAGCATATCTCCACATGTAAATGGGTGAATTAAGGGTTTATTTCAACCAAACCAGAGTGGTGATTGTTGGAACAGTGGAAAGATGAACCAAGACGGCTTTTGTTAGTTTTTTTTAGTTTCTGTCCACTTTGAATGAAGTGTGTTTTATGATGATAAAAGTCCTGATTATTTACATGGAGTCTGGTGGAGATAGGCTGGCTCTATACACGCTAAAAGTCCTGATTATTTACATGGAGTCTGGTGTAGTTTGTTGATGGTGATTTTGGGGCTGTTTCATGTTAAACTAAAAGGATCTTACTCTTTAACTAAAAGGTCTATCTCTGTAGGGATCCATCCCATAATGTTGTCAGACACTTAGAATAA
>NC_041353.1:0-62500 GCF_004354835.1 Perca flavescens
ATTGCGAATCCGGCTTTGCAATGAAACACATTTTCACACTTTGAATCTATCTGTTGGATTCCGTAGCGAATCACGGCATATATGCTGCCAGCGGAACAGCATCCAACAGATTATTACAAAGTGTCAAAAACACACTCCTTGCGAAGCCGGCTTTGCTAGATGAGATTGCGAATCCGGCTTTGCAATGAAACACATTTTCACACTTTGAATCTATCTGTTGGATTCCGTAGCGAATGCGGCATATATGCTGCCAGCGGAACAGCATCCAACAGATTATTACAAAGTGTCAAAAACACACTCCTTGCGAAGCCGGCTTTGCTAGATGAGATTGCGAATCCGGCTTTGCAATGAAACACATTTTCACACTTTGAATCTATCTGTTGCATTCCTTTTCACCCTTGCCCTTATGTGTGGGCTGTTCCATTCAAGCACAGTGGTGCCTAAGCACAACTGTCATCATTTGCAATGCTGGCTTCACAGTGCCAACCACCACCCTCCTGCTAGGAGATGCCAGACTAGCACACACGGGTGAGGGCTGTTACCCACACCCCCTCACCTAATCTTAACCTTTCTAGCACAGTGGTGCCTAAGCCCAACTGTCGTTATTTGTAAAGCTGGCCTTACAATGCCGGCATGGATAGGTGGCATTGCGAAGCAGACTTTACAAGGCCCACCCAGGTTGAGCCACCCATCGGCCCCCAGAATGGGGCTAACCTCCCCGGGTTCACATTCAGGAAAAAGGGCCCACCTCAGCGCACCTTGACCTCCGGTCGGTCCCGGAACCCACACTTAAGCCCCCGCTATGTTCACACTTAACCGCTCAAAAATATTTTCGTGCCCCTGGTATACCATTTCACTATTATTGGCCGGCTTTACAATGGCGAGGTGAAATTGCGAATACGGCTTTACAATGGCGAGGAGACATTGCGAGGACGGCTTTACAATGTCGAGGTGAAATTGCGAGGACGGCTTTACAATGGCGAGGAGACATTGCGAGGACGGCTTTACAATGTCGAGGTGAAATTGCGAGGACGGCTTTACAATGGCGAGGTGAAATTGCGAGGACGGCTTTACAATGTCGAGGTGAAATTGCGAGGACGGCTTTACAATGGCGAGGTGAAATTGCGAATACGGCTTTACAATGGCGAGGTGAAATTGCGAATACGGCTTTACAATGTCGGCCAACACAGGGTTGAGGATCATCACTTGATGATCGTGGCTATCACCCCCTTACCTAACCCCTAACCCTAACCCCCTAACCCTAACCCCCTAACCCTAACCCTAACGATAACACATAGTATTGTTTAAGCAATTTATTGCTCATTAAAAAGTGTTTCTTCTCCAAATGTGACACAGAAAAGTTAAGACCTTTTGGTTTATTTTTACATGAGGGGCAGTTGCTTGTGAGACCCCCCTTGGATGGGTGGGGATGGGCGGAGACTGCCTTCACTTGTAGTGAGTGCATTCAGGGTCCCTCAGCCTTCGGCTTCGGGCCCCTTTGTTTTTTAATCCTAACCCATCGTGATAAATTTATCATTCCTAACCCTAACCCCCCTAACCCTAACCCTTTTTCTCCAAACCTAACCCTATTGGACAACTGTTAGAATTCATATTATGGCAAGAACCAATCAGCTAAGTAAAGAGAAACGAGTGGCCATCATTACTTTAACAAATGAAGGTCAGTCAGTCCGGAAAATTGCAAAAACGTTGAATGTGTCCCCAAGTGCAGTCGCAAAAACCATCAAGTGCTACAATGAAACTGTCTCACATGAGGACCGCCCCAGGAAAGGAAGACCAAGAGTCACCTCTGCTGCTGAGGAGAAGTTCATCCGAGTCACCAGCCTCAGAAATCACAAGTTAACAGCATCTCAGATTAGAGACCAGATGAATGCCACACAGAGTTCTAGCAGCAGACACATCTTTAGAACAACTGTTAAGAGGAGACTGCACGAATCAGGCCTTCATGGTCAAGTAGCTGCTAGGAAACCACTGCTAAGGAGAGGCAACAAGCAGAAGAGATTTGTTTGGGCCAAGAAACACAAGGAATGGACATTAGACCAGTGGAAATCTGTGCTTTGGTCTGAGGAGTCCAAATTTGAGATCTTTGGTTCCAACCGCCGTGTCTTTGTGCGACGCAGAAAAGGTGAACGGATGGATTCTACATGCCTGGTTCCCACCGTGAAGCATGGATGAGGAGGTGTGATGTGTGGGGGGGGCTTTGCTGGTGACACTGTGGGGGATTTATTCAAAATTGAAGGCATACTGAACCAGCATGGCTACCACAGCATCCTGCAGCAACATGCCATCCCATCCGGCTTGCGTTTAGTTGGACCATCATTTATTTTCAACAGGACAATGACCCCAAACACACCTCCAGGCTGTGTAAGGGCTATTTGACCAAGAAGGAGAGTGATGGAGTGCTGCGCCAGATGACCTGGCCTCCACAGTCACCGGACCTGAACCCAATCAAGATGGTTTGGGGTGAGCTGGACCGCAGAGTGAAGGCAAAAGGGCCAACAAGTGCTAAGCATCTCTGGGAACTCCTTCAAGACTGTTGGAAAACCATTTCAGGTGACTACCTCTTGAAGCTCATCAAGAGAATGCCAAGAGTGTGCAAAGCAGTAATCAGAGCAAAGGGTGGCTACTTTGAAGAAACTACAATATAAGACATGTTTTCAGTTATTTCACACTTTTTTATTAAGTACATAATTCCATATGTGTTCATTCATAGATTTGATGCCTTCAGTGAGAATCTACAATGTAAATAGTCATGAAAATAAAGGAAACGCATTGAATGAGAAGGTGTGTCCAAACTTTTGGCCTGTACTGTACATTACTGTAGAATGACAGGAGGAAACACCAGAGCAGGGGGAATGAGAGAGGGAAACACCAGAGCAGGGGGAATGAGAGGGGGAAATGCCAGAACAGGGGGAGTGAGAGGGGGAAACGCCAGAGCAGGGGGAATGAGAAGGGAAACGCCACAGCAGAGGGAATGAGAGGGGGAAACACCAGAGCAGGGGGAATGAGAGGAGGAAACACCAGAGCAGGGGGAATGAGAGGAGGAAACACCAGAGCAGGGGGAATGAGAGGAGGAAACACCAGAGCAGGGGGAATGAGAGGAGGAAACACCAGAGCAGGGGGAATGAGAGGGTCATACACTGCGGCCGACTTGAGCTTCTAAAGTTACAGGAAGTCATTCATTTTCAATGGAAGCTTCTCTCAGCTGCAAGGAGCGGCAAATCTGTTGGCGTCACGTTTTGGGCGTTTTGAGCAACCACAGCTTCAATCAGAAAGTTGAAATTATGTCAACTATGACGCGGTTCAACGGCAAGCAGCAGCAAACGCCAGCAACCAATCGGAATATAGACGTCCTTCGTGCTGGCATTAGTTCAGAGAAAATGGAGGAAAAGCTCATAATCGCCGTTGCATTTATGATATGACGTTGTTTGCATATAGGGACCAGCTAACATATATGTGATATATATAGGACTCAGCAGCTAACAAGCAAGTTAACTGCTAACAGACACCACTGCGACCAACAAACAATACAAATTCTGTCCTTATATATGTAATTTATAAAAGGTTTCTAGTGTCAGTGTATTGGCCGTGCAGTGGCTGCTTGTGCTTTTTCTTCAATCGTGTGTTGACCATGATGGAAGAATGCTCCCACGTCAGAGCTTTTTTGCAGCTCAAGTCAGCGGCCGTGTGTATGTACAGCTAACGATCCAGATCATCGATGCTGTTTCCTCCATTGTTCTCTTTCTCTCTCTCTTGCTTCTCCCTCTCTTTCTCCCTCTCCTTCTCTCCCAATTTCTTCCTCTCTTTCTTTTGCTTCTCTCTCTCTCGTCCCTCTTTTTTCAGATCCTGAAACACTTTGGTGAAGAAGTGCGGCTCAGCGTTGATCCGCAGCATGTCGGGGCTCAGCCTGTTGATCAGCTGCAGCGCTCTCTCCCAGAATGCATCGGGGCTGGACTCCCAGGATGCATTGTGGCTGGACTCCCAGGATGCATCGGGGCTGGACTCCCAGGATGCATTGTGGCTGGCTTCCAGCAGGCAGGGTTTGAGCGGGTAGGAGATCTCGCTGCCCAGCTACGAGTAGCTCAGGTAGAGACAGATGTGGAAGACTGTGTGCAGCTCCTGCTCCAAAGACATGTCCTTGTCTACCGCTGCCCAGCACAGCAGGTACACAAAGACCAGACTGGCAGGACTGGTGAAGACCTGGTCCTACAGGGGGACAGACAGGTTAGAGATACACAGACAGGGAGAGACAGACAGGATAGAGACACATAGACAGGGAGAGACACAGACAGGGAGGGAGAGACAGGACACAGATGTTAACGCTTTGGCTAAGTTATACGCGTAATGTATTATGTGTTATACACGTAGGATTGTCTGGGTCACAGTGAGACCGAGAGCTTTTCTTCAGGATTGTTGTTGTTTCTTCAGTTTTTGGAGCCGGCACAGTGCTGTGAAACATCAACCTACTGTCAGCTGTTATCAGAGGAAACAATTAACAACAGCAACTCTCCAAACCAAACTGCCAACATGCTCAGTGGCAGACATTAAGTTGTTTCATGGTGAAAAAACTGTCGACCTCAGTGTGCACAACACACCTCATGGTACAAACAATAAGTACATACAAGTTTGGCTACCCAGCTTCACACTGACAGCCAATGAAATGTCTCCAACACTACCGAGTCATACTCTAAATGATGAGAGAGAACAATGGAACAGACACACGGACCTGCCAGCCTTGGACCAGCAGTGCTCTGTCTACGTTTCTGAACCACAGGACGATCTGATTGGACGATAAATCCTTCAGTTTGACACAATGGTGACACGGGAAGTCAGAGAGACAACGAAGGAGCTCACCCGTAGATGCCTGGAGAGGGGACAAGGAGAGAGGAGTGAAGGAGAGACGAGATAAGGACAGAGGAGACGAGGAGAGAGGAGTGAAGGAGAGTCAAGATAAGGAGAGAGGAGACAATAAGAGAGAAGTGAAGGAGAGACAAGAAAAGGAGAGAAGAGACAAGGAGAGAGGAGACAAGGAGAGAGGAGACACTGAGAGAGGAGTGAAGTAGACAAGGAGAGAGGAGTGAAGGTTACTTTACCAACAGTTTGTGTGTTTTTGGTCCAGTTTCTCCTCATGCTTTTAAAAATATGAAACAGGATTATTTATTACTAAAACAGACGGGGGCTGTCCATGGAGCTGAAACAGAGCATTGTTACTAAAAACATAGTCCATGGTGCTGAAAAGCAGCATTATTAATAAAACACTGAGCAATTAAATCTGCCAAAACTCATTTTTATCTTACCTGGTTGCTAATAACACCCAGAGGTCTCAGGTTATTTTTAAAGTGTTGATGAACTCTCTTATCAACCCTTGTAAAACTGACTGTGCTGTGCCATCCACATTGTTGTGTGTAAACTTCCTGAAACACTTCATTTGGGAAATTGCTGGTCTGAGCTTTTCATCCACTGTTTTTACCTTTTTCTCTTAGCAGTTGACTCAGAAAAATCTGCTGTTTTAGTGCTTTTAGATTTGACTGCTGCCTTTGACACGGTCAACCACTCTATCCTCTTATCCCAACTCAAACAAAGTGTTGGCATCATGGGCATAGCCCTAAAATGGTTTGAATCTTACTTGACAGATAGAAGTTTTGCTGTCTACCTTGGTAAGTACTCTTCATTTGCTGCCCCTCTTTCTTGTGGGGTCCCCCAAGGTTCCATTTTGGGACCCATGCATTTTCTCTGTACATGCTGCCCTTGTGAACTTGTGAAAAGCTGAACAGCATCCCCGTCCAAGTAATAAATAAACCCTAGGTAAATATGTTGTTACTGGAGCTAGTAGACTACCATCACAATGTGAGATATCTAATCAATATGTGTTTACAACCATCTGGGGATTTCACAGGTGGGACTGTCTAGTTAGAACATAGCTAGCATGATGCCTTGTATTTTCTAGATCTAGATAAGTTTACCAGTACTTATCTGAACTAACAACATGATCACTGTCACTAGATATAAGGAAAATATTGACTTTCACTCTGTGCCATTCACTGACAGTAAAAACACCTCTTCCTCATCCCAGTCAGTCACCATAGTTCTGGTACTAGTCTCCTCCACGTCTCCTCAACGTGACATCATCCCCAAATTGTGTTAAGATAAAAACACTAATACCAAAAACTGGCCTTTAAAACTATTTGGAGACATTTTATGATATACATATATTGAGTGTTATAGGTACCCATTAATCAACAGTGGTGGTTAACCTGCAACATGGGCTTTAAGGATTGATTTTGAAATTGTATTGCTTGTTTTTAAGGTTTTAAATGGGTCATCGCCTTCTTATTTATCAGAGCTATTACATGTCCACACATCTGTCAAAGCACTGAGATCTTCCAATTAGATGCTTCTTGATGTGCCCAGATCCAGGTTAAAAAATAAAGGTGACCGATCCTTTGCAGTGGCTGCTGCAAACCTCTGGAATAGTTTACCTATTCACATAAGAACAGCTCGGACAGTTGAAACATCCAAGTCCTGGGTGCTAAGACCCATTACTATGCATTGGCTTTCAAGTCAAGTTGAGCTTTGACACCTTGACCCTTTTCAACTGTTATTTTGTATTGTGTAGTGTGAATTGTTAGTGTATACTATCTATTTTGTGGTTTTGTTTGTTCTTTGGTCAACTATGATTGTTTTTAAATGTGCTATATAAATAAAACTGAACTGAACTGAAAACAGAGGGAGGCTGTCCATTTTACTGAAAAAACAGCATTATTAATATAAGAAAGGGAGACTATCCATGGTGCTGAAAAACAGCATTATTACTAAAACAGAGGGAAACTGTCCATTGTGCTGCAACAGCATAATTAATAAAACAGAGTGAGGCTGTCCATGGTGCTGAAACAGCATTATTACTAAAACAGAGGGAGGCTGTCCATGGTGCTGAAAACAGTATTATTTATAAAACAGAGAGAGGCTGTCCATGGTGATTAAAAACAGTATTATTAAAACAGAGGGAGGTTGTCCATGGTGCTGAAACGGAGCATTACAACAGAGGGAGGCTGTCCATGTTGCTGAAACAGCATTATTAATACAACAGAGGGAGGCTGTCCATGGTGCTGAAACAGCATTATTAAAAAAAACAGAGGGAGGATGTCCATGTTGCTCAAACAGCATTATTACTAAAACAGATTGGGGCTGTCCATGGTGTTGAAACAGAGCATTGTTAATAAAACAGAGGGGGCTGTCCATGGTGCTGAAACAGCATTATTAATAAAACAGAGGGAGGCTGTCCATGGTGCTGAAACAGAGCATTGTTAATAAAACAGAGGGGGGCTGTCCATGGTGCTGAAACTGAGCATTATTTCTAAAACAGAGGGAGGCTGTCCATGGTGATGAAACAGCATTATTAAAACAGAGGGGGGTTTTCCATGGTACTGAAATGGAGCATTATTACTTAAACAGAGGGAGGTTGTCCATGGTGCTGAAAAACAGTATTATTAATACAACAGCGGGAGGCTGTCCATGGTACTGAAACAGAACATTATTACTAAAACAGAGGGAGGCTGTCCATGGTGCTGAAAAACAGTACTATTAATAAAACAGAGGGGGGCTGTTTATGGTGCTGAAACAGCATTATTACTAAAACAGAGGGAGACTGTCCATGGTGCTGAAAAATTGTTTTATTAATAAAACAGAGGGAGGCTGTCCATGGTGCTGACAAACAGCACTTGTTACTCAAACAGAGATAGGCTGTCCATGGTGTTGAAATGGAACATTATTACAAAAACAGAGGGAGGCTGTCCATGGTGCTGAAACAGCATTATTAATAAAACAAAGGGAGGCTGTCCATGGTGCTGAAACAGCATTATTAATAAAACTGAGGGGGGCTTGTCCATTGTGCTGAAACGGAGCATTATTACTAAAACAGAGGGAGGCTCTCCATGGTGCCAAGAAAAGCATTGTTACTAAAACAGAGGGGGGGCTGTCCATGGTGCTGAAAAACAGCACTTGTTACTAGTTGCCTAGTAACGGTTTAGTATTTTTCACGAATACATTGATACTTTTATTTGATTTTCATACTCAATTCATTAGCAAAGTTCAATAGTTATATACAGCTACACATTTTAACATCTCTCTGCCGTATGTTGTTTTTATATGGGGTTGAAGTCAGACATGAGATGATGACCGGAGGTTGCCATGGTGACCGGAGGATGCAAGTTAAGCTTACCGCAGTAGCCTACAGCCCACTAGGACTACTTACCCACAACAACTTCTGTGCCAACATGAAGTATGTCCACCGAGAATCTCATCACAACTAAATCTACATGGCTCGCAAGGATGGCAAAATAATCCCCTGTCTGTGGACTGTTCACAGTCATTTGAAGCCTGATTGACGAGTTGACCATACTGTGCTTGCCCATCTTCCCAGATCGGATGTGCACTGTAAGTCAAATGGACTGAAAGTTGGCTTGTTCAACATAAGATCCCTCACCAACAAAGCTTCTCTTGTCAGCAACTTCATTGTGGACCATAAACTGGACTTTCTATCTCTTACGGAAACGTGGCAGCAGAACAATGATTTCTTCCACCTCAACCAAGCAGTCCCGCATGGATTTGTTTACATCTGTAAACCCTGCTCATCCGGGAAAGGAGGTGGTCTCGCACTGCTCTATCACAAGAAAGAGAAACTGACACCACTCTCTGTGCCTGATCACACCTCTTTTGAAATGCTGGCTGTTAAACTCAGAGGACCCACACCCACCATTATTGGGGTATTATACAGACCACCTAAACCATCAAATATGTTTATTCCGGAACTTTCAACTGTTCTTACTGCTTTGAATGCAATGTCTCCTAATGTCATCCTGATGGGGGATTTTAATATACATAATGCAACTTTTCTAATGCATTCATAAAAGACTTTATGCTTGACTCCTTTGGCATCACACAATATGTTAACTTTCCAACCCACACCAAAGGACATATTTTAGATCTGGTCTGTTGTTCTGGTATCAAGCCTAGCAATATCAGTAATGCTGAACTACCCATATCTGATCACAAAGCTGTACTGTTTGACACCCATCTGTCTGTCATGAAGTCCAAGATTCAGCGTGTTATGTTATATTGCAACATTAAAAAGGTGAAACCAGAGGAACTCACTTCTCTAATTGCCACTTATACCTCCCTTGCTTCTAATACTTCATTGGAGGATTTACTTGACCACTACAATGACTGCATGTCTACAGCACTTGACAGATTTGCTCCTATGAAGACGCAAACTGTTTCATTTGTGCACTCCGCTCCTTGGTTTACAACTGAACGGCATATGAAATTCTTGGGCTGACGCCTGGAGCAGCTGTCAAAAACAGACTGGTCTTACTGTGCATAAAAACATGTACTCTGAACACCTGCATCAGTATAAAAACGCCCTTTGTGTTGCACAAACATCATACTATGCAAAGATAATCAGTGAAGGACAAGGAAACACCAGAGCTCTCTTTTCCACTGTTAATTGTCTCCTTAAGCCACCTGATAACAGCACCCATCAGGAACTCACTGATGAACGCTGCTCAGTCTTCCTGAACTTTTTCAATACCAAAATTGAGGCAATCCAACAGCAATTAGAATGTTCAATTACTCAGCTGAAACAACCATGCTCACTGAGTACTCAGGAATCATCTTACAACAATGAACTCTGTGAATTCAGTATCCCTGCTGAAAGTACCATCTGTGGCCTCATCAAAAAGTGCAATTCCTCCACCTGTTAGCTGGATCCTTTTCCAACAAGCCTGGTTAAGAGCTGCCTGCCATCTACTGCTCCAATGATTACATTAATACTTAACACCTTCTTCTCTCTGCACTCTGGCTCTCGACGAAGGCGGTCGCATTTCTCTCCCTCTCCTCCCGTAGCCTGCCCTGCTTTGCTCTCTTGTTTAGTCTTTGTCTCTGTGTACTTTGAGAGTCTTTCTCTCTGCACTGCTCCTAAACCAAGAATTATGGATGTGATCAACTGGTCTCTTGGCGCAATTGACACCATCTTCTCGACGAGAAGCTCGGGTTCGGGGGAACCTTACTGCCCTGCCGGAACGTTCGCAGCTGGCTACACGATGGACACGTGGGAGAGGTGGCGGGTCTTGTGTCTGGCGGTTCTTTCCATGGAGGATATTGAAGATATCTACCTATTTGGAACCATGATAACAGGTCTTTTGCTGATTGGCTCAGGCATTTCCCTGGTTTATCGAGAAATTAAGAAGAAGACGGGAGCCGAGCAAAATACAAGGCTGCCCGTCATGGTTGAAGCCGTGGGCAGAGCTGTCGGAACTCAGATTGTGACTATGAACACCATGAGCCACAACTTGGATACCATCTTGGAGAGACTGTCAGCTCTGGACAAGCTGGACAACATCATGGAGAAACTCATGGCTTTGGCAAGGAAATTTGATCGATACGGAGACCGGAGGGGACATTTTGGAGGAGACGTGAGTGACTAACTGCGGCTCCTCGCCCTAAGACAAAACAAATTCCAACCCTTATCTTTTCGGCTCCCTGAACCAGCGCTGGCCTTGGCCGAGGCCGTTGTTGAATAATCACTCCCCCTGGTAGCACTGCAGCGAGGCACACTCTTGCGTTCCTTACCCGATTCCCACAGACACCTGCTGATTGTTGACTTGGACTGGGTCCTGTTCAAGGTTGACTCCATGGCAACCGGCTATGTATCGCTATGACAATTGTGCGGACTGAGACAATCGAGATTACAGGGCCAGACGTAGTTTGACTACTCAGGCCTACACACACACAAACCCTTACATATATACAGATGTGCACTCACCCACCACACCCCATATCTCGCCTTCGCCGCTTTGTACCCCCAGTCAGGCGGGCGGGTCTGTGACCAGCGCCTTGCATGGCTGCAGGACCAGATGGCTGCTGGCCTGTGCTGGACTACCTCCACCCCAACACTCCTCTCCCCCATTGCGTGTCTTGTGTGCTCTTGTACTGGTTATGTGCTTATGTTGCTGAGGTGTTTTTTTCCTGTTCCACACTGTACCCCTATCAGGGGCATAGTCTGGGAGTTGCCTTTTTTTATCCTCCCCTATCCTCATGTCATACTGTATTTTCATAAAACCCTGTCTTCCTGCCCTGTCTACCCCATTGTCACATTGTATGTTTGTATATGTATGGTCAGGGTGATGTGTTTGTACCTTGTAAAGCGCTTTATGATTTGTATCTGTGAAATGTGCTCTATAAATAAATTTTACTTACTTACTGTACCACCATCCTTTAAAACTACTATTGTCAGGTTGTATTCAGGGTACAGGGCAGAGTATTTACTGCAGTATTCAGGATACAGGGCAGGATATTTACTGCAGTATTCAGGGTACAGGGCCAAGTATTTACTGCAGTATTCAGGGTACAGGGCTGAGTATTTACTTCAGATGTAATATCAGATGAGACCACAAGATGGCAGCATAAAGAAACTTTAAAATCACATCAGCATTCACCTCATATTAAAGTCTGGACATCACTTCTACATGCACTGTATTCAACACGTTGATTTATGTTCTCCTGTTTAGTCATGTGTGGAAGAATCAGCCAGAAACTGTCTGATAAACTCTCAGAGACAAAGATACAGAAACTGTCTGATAAACTCTCAGTAGAGACGAAGATACAGGAACTATCTGATAAACTCTCAGTAGAGACGAAGATACAACTGTCTGATTTTACTCTCAGAGACAAAGATACAGAAACCGTCTGATAAACTCTCAGAGAGAAAGGGACCTTTCTGTTACAAGGAATACAATATCTTTAGAAGTACATGTCTAACCCTTCCCCAGCAGCACTGACACCGCAAAAAGGATTATTAGTAAGATTGTGCTCACTGTTACAGATCAGCCATGACTCAGCAAAAAGGATTAGTTAGGGTGTTCTAACTGTTACAGATCAGCCATGACTCAGCAAAAAGGATTATTAGTCAGGGTGTTCTAACTGTTTTAAGGATCATGTGAGAGCGGAGGAGATTCACCTTCAGTATCTTCAGGGTTGTAGTTCTGCCGGACCTCGTAACGCTCCTCCACGTCTTGTCCAAGTTAAGAAACAGAATATTCTCAGTTTATATAATCCTGTGGTAATTCCGATTTTTTCAGTACTTAAAGATCCAATTTGTTGAGATTTGGGATTTCAGGATGGGACCCAAAGTACTCTGCTTCTGACTGGCTAGTAGTCCTTACCTAGGTACTGTCAGGGTACGCCCTCATACTCTGCTTCTGACTGGCTAGTAGTCCTTACCTAGGTACTGTCAGGACACGCCCTCATACTCTGCTTCTGACTGGCTAGTAGTCCTTATGGAGCATGTGCAACTCCCAACAAAGATGGTACAGAAGTGAGATGTCTCACTCTGTAGCTAAAACAGAAAGCTCAACACACAGGGTGAACCTTAAACAAAGACTCAGAGCTCAGATTCAGTGTTGACAGTCTTTACATGAGCTACAGTAGCATCACGGGTGGGGGGGGGTTAGGTTACACTAAATATACACCGTACATATTTATTCCCTCAGTCACAATTAATAACTATCTTCTCTAATGACAGACTTTTATTCAGAAAAATAAATCAGTAGTTTTTAAGTAAAATTACCTTATTGATAGCTAAACATAAAATATATGTCTGTCTGCCTGTAGTCAGTGAAATGTATGTCTGTCCGTCTGTCCGTCTGTCCGTCTCTCTGCCTGTAGTCACTGGAACGCCTGTCTGTCTGCCTGTCTGTCTGCCTGTCTCTCTCTTTCTTCATGTCAGTGGAAGACAGTCTGTCTCCAGCGTTTGTCCGGGGTAAAGGGCCACAAACAGTCTGTGATGGCGGAGGTGAAAGCTCGCGGCTCCACGCTCAGGTTCAGCTGCTCCAGATGACAACAGTTCAACTGGCTGTTGATTGGTCGAAGAGTCGCCGCCGCCAGCTGCTCCGTCAGCTGCAGACAGACAGGTAGACAGACAGACAGGTTAGAGAGACAGGCAGGCAGAGAGACAGACAGACAGACAGTCAGACAGACAGACAGAAAGACAGGTTAGAGAGACAGAAAGGCAGGCAGAGAGACAGACAGACAGGTATATTAATAACACAAATGCTGCTCATGAGAACTTGATGTATGTTATGGATCAGTGTCTGTCTCCCTGTCCTGCTTGTTTTCCTCTTCCCTTTTCCCCTGTGTTTGTTGTCTGTGTGTTCGTTCCCACCTGTTGGCGAGAGGCGTGTCCTGGTGAAACTGGGTCAAGAGGCGTGGCCACTCTCTCCTGCTCCGTTGTCCAGCTCAGCTGCAGCATATCACCACTAATCACCCAGCAGTTATCTACCCGGGCTGTCCACCTCCACAGCGCCAGTTCGTTACAACCATTCTCGTGGTAACTTGGCTCTAGTCAGTGCACTAGAGATTCTGTTCCTGGTTGCTCAGTTTCTAGCTTTATGTTTGTTTGCCTCATTGTGCTTTAGTTTACGTTTCCTTTTCTGTTCAGATCCCGTCTCTGGACCTGCTGCTCACCTGCTGTCATCTGCTTCCTTGCTGCCTGCTCGCCTGTCCACTCTCAACCAGCCATTCCACCCAGCCCTCGTCAACGCTGCCTGGCCACACACCCGCCTTCTGATCCCCGGCTTCAACTCCTACCTGGAGCTGCTCGCCTGGCCAATTCCCTTCTCAGCTAATCTACATTGTTTCTAATAAACACTCTAAACTGCTCATCTGTGTTTGTGTGCCTGTTCCTCAGTCCTGGCTCAAACTAGAGCCTAACAATGTATCTGAATGTAACATTGTGATCAAATATATGAATGAAAACATAATATTTACATCTTGTATTTACAGGTATATTAGTATAATATGAATGTATTTACAGGAATGAGGTGGTTGGACAGCAGGTTGAAGGCTGTTGCCATGGCAACGGACATCTCATATTTGGTCATCTGTTCTTTAGCCGAAAAATGAAAGATTCCTCTGATGGACGGGTCCTGGAGAGATAGACAGGTGGGGAGACAGACAGAAAGACAGAGAGGTGGACTGACAGCCAGAGAGACAGACAGAGAGACAGAGGTGGGGAGACAGACAGGCAAAGAGTGAAACAGAGAGACAGAGAGGTGGAGAGACAGGCAGGCAGAGAGACAGACAAGGCAATAGAGCGACAGGTAAGAGACACTTATACATTCCTATCTTGCGCCATATGGTTAATAAACACAGCAGGGACAACTACTCAGAGCTTCCTGAATGATAGCTGTCAATCAAGGTAAACTAAGACTGTGTGGGCGGGATCACTTTGAAAGTGACCAATCATTGGAGGGCCAGTCTCTTCTTGGTGTCCGCCCCCAAAGTGTCATAAGTTTCATTTGGGCGAGCAGAAATCAACTTGGAGAGCATGTATGACCTCCAGCGCTTGCACAGCAGACACTGTGGTGTGTACAAGTTTTATACACACACCGGCCATTATCATTATGATTATTAATATATGCTTAGTTATATATACGGCAGGTGCCAATCTTTCCCTCTCTGTGTTCTGTTTCATGCTCACAGCTGCCGGTTTAAGTCTCGGTTGTTGAATAGAGTAATATCTGTGTGTGAAATATATATATACAGTATATGTATATATATATATCTATATATATATATATATCTATATATATATATTTTAGGGCTGTCAAATGATTACTTTTTTTTTAATCGCAATTAATCGCATGTTTTATCACATGATTAAAATTGTATTATTTTGCATTTCAGAACTGTTTTTAAGTCAATATTAACAATAGAAAGCAGTTCTTACCAGTGTATCTTGAATGGGAATCAAATGAATGCAAAGAAAGTTACTTCAGGAACTTGACTTTAAGATTTGTATTTGTTTATTATTTATTGACTATAAACAAAAGAAAAATTATTGAATCTGTCATTATTGCACAATTTCTCCAAGTATCTAACTAAAAAACAAAAATCCCAATCCTTACCAGTCAATATAGTGTGCAGTAACTCCTAAATAATGTTGATAACTCACTGACGTCCACGGATCACCGGTTAAATCTGACAACGTTTGCCCTTTGCAGCAGTTCCAGCTGGGCTGCTTTCTCCGTGGAGTTCAGGCTGGGTGTGGGTGGGGCTGCTGGCCCCCTTGGGACGGGTCAGAACAGACCAATCGTAGTACTTCTTTAAGACCCGAGTCTTCTCCGATCCTGACAGGTCTGCATTAGTTGCCACCCATTTCACAAGAGCGGTGGTAATGTTTTTGGATTTGGTTTCATCAACAGGTTGGCGACTAGCAGCACTCTCTATGCTGAGCTCTTAGCTGGTAGCTCCAGCTTGACGCGCGGCGGTGATATTATAATTCGGCTTTACACAATGTGCAAATGGCTTTCGACTTGTCTATGAGCCGTCCGGGAGTTTCAGAGTTGTGTTGCTGCTGCATTTCTCCATCCTGCTGCAGCCTGCAGCAGCAGGATGTGTTACTGTAACCCACCCCAAATTGGCTGGTTGTTTAAAATTTTATCAGGGATGATATGATTATCTGAGCAATATTTGTCACCATAATAGGACATTATGTACATTCATTCAAGCTAATTTGAACTGAAGTTAAAATATTTCTTCAGACATAATACATGAAAAACACAAAGTATGAGTTTCCTATTTTCATTTAATCAGTCACAAATAGCTCAGGTTATGCCACTTTGTTTTAACGCAGTCATCTTAATTGTCAACACTTTTCAGCAGTGGCAAACACTTTGCGGTAATGCCCCCCTAGATGGCAGCTGCGCAACGCTGGTGTCGTTCTTTTCTTTAACCTGTTGCAGAGGGAGAAACGTGAACATTAGCTCTGAAAGAAAAAAAAAGAAGGAAGCATCCTGAAAAGTGATTTATTTTTTTTATGGTGGTGTCTGAAAACTTTTCTGTTGACATAGGTAAGCTCATATACCGTGTTTATTCCTAACTGTTATCCTGTACAAGTTTAAAACTACGATGTTACCGTAGGCTTCAGTTGAAATGAGAGAGACACTACTAGTTCTGAAGGAAGAGTGGGTCTTGTTTTCAATATCAAAGTATTTGCTAAAACTGTTTATAATGTTTATGCATATTATTAGTTAAGACTTACAACTTATGTGGCCAATGTAAAAGTATATCTGCCGTGCTGAGTTTAGATTTTTTAGCTCATGATGGGCCTGTGTATATCGCTGTAGTCTGATCTAAACATAATTAAGATGGCAGCTGCGCAACGCTGGTGTCGTTTTTTTCTTTTCTTTAACCTGTTGCAGAGGGAGAAACGTGAACATTAGCTCTGAAAGAAAAAAAAAGAAGGAAGCATCCTGAAAAGTGATTTATTTTTTTTATGGTGGTGTCTGAAAACTTTTCTGTTGACATAGTGTGGGACTGTGTGGTGGATGGTGAGAGACAGCGCGGGTGCGACGGAGGAGCCGTGTACTTCCATTCTGCTAGCCGTAGCAGGAGAGAGCGTGGTGGACAGCGGGCTGGACTCTGAACTTCAGGCCTGAGTTTGGATTTTCATTTCTACTATCTCACCAGTAAAGTCATTCTCTCCCGTGGATTTGGAGGATCGTGTCGGATACATTTTTTTTATACTGAGCTCAAACAGGTACTGGGTTGTGCACAACTAAATTCAAGAGACTATTGCTGCAGCAATACTTAAAAATTGTGGTTTCTGGCCAGAATATATTTTGTTAACAAATGTATTTTGGGGTGGGAAATGGGAGTGTAATATGCATTATTGATAATTTTCAATAATATTTTTTTTTTTAGAGTCACTGCGTGTTGGTGTTTTCATTCTCTGTGTGAAGTCAATAATCATCAACAGCCAAAGACAAATTAGTGTTAAGTGTCATTGCATTTGATATCTATCTTGTGTTTATCCCTCGAACCAGGACATTACTAAAAAGTATTGAAGTAGTGATCCCAGACCTTGAGTATATATATATATATATATATATATATATTTTTTTTTTTGCAGGTAAATGTTGAAGGCTGATTAGAACCTGGTTACATTACCAGGAAGTATGACAGCTTCATGATAAGTAACGGTGTTGCAAAGGGTCAAAATAGTCGCCTGTTAGGCACGACGCCAAGCCCAGTTAAGTGTAAAATAAATTAATAAATGGCGGCATGCGATTAATGAGATAAAAAAAAATTAACGCGTTATGCTCAGCCCTTAATCGCATCGAATAATGCTGACAGCCCTAATATATATATATAGGGTTTTAGACTTTTTTGAAGCTGGATATATCATATGTTTCTTGTAAATATAAATGTGGATAACGTTAGTGACATGCTCGCTACAGTCTCATTTCTAGAGATGGATCGGCGAAAACACGTTTTATATCAATGAGTCACGGCTTTGTTCTAGCGCCGGCGCTCCCTCTCTTCAGTCTCTCTCTATCTCTCTCCACCATATAACACTCTCTCTCTTCACTCTCTCTCTATCTCTCTCCACCATATAACACTCTCTCTCTTCAGTCTCTCTCTATCTCTCTCCACCATATAACACTCTCTCTCTCTTCAGTCTCTCTCTATCTCTCTCCACCATATAACACTCTCTCTCTTCAGTCTCTCTCTATCTCTCTCCACCATATAACGCTCTCTCTCTTCACTCTCTCTCTCTCTCTCTCCACCATATAACACTCTCTCTCTTCAGTCTCTCTCTAGCTCTCTCCACCATATAACGCTCTCTCTCTTCAGTCTCTCTCTATCTCTCTCCACCATATAACGCTCTCTCTCTTTTCAGTCTCTCTCTATCTCTCTCCACCATATAACACTCTCTCTCTTCAGTCTCTCTCTATCTCTCTCCACCATATAACGCTCTCTCTCTTCAGTCTCTCTCTATCTCTCTCCACCATATAACACTCTCTCTCTTCACTCTCTATCTCTCTCCACCATATAACACTCTCTCTCTTCAGTCTCTCTCTAGCTCTCTCCACCATATAACGCTCTCTCTCTTCAGTCTCTCTCTATCTCTCTCCACCATATAACACTCTCTCTCGTCAGTCTCTCTCTATCTCTCTCCACCATATAACACTCTCTCTCTTCAGTCTCTCTCTATGTCTCTCCACCATATAACGCTCTCTCTCTTCAGTCTCTCTCTATCTCTCTCCACCATATAACACTCTCTCTCTCCAGTCTCTCTCTATCTCTCTCCACCATATAACACTCTCTCTCTTCAGTCTCTCTCTATCTCTCTCCACCATATAACGCTCTCTCTCTTCAGTCTCTCTCTAGCTCTCTCCACCATATAACACTCTCTCTCTTCAGTCTTTCTCTATGTCTCTCCACCATATAACGCTCTCTCTCTCCAGTCTCTCTCTATGTCTCTCCACCATATAACGCTCTCTCTCTCCAGTCTCTCTCTATGTCTCTCCACCATATAACACTCTCTCTCTTCAGTCTCTCTCTATGTCTCTCCACCATATAACGCTCTCTCTCTCCAGTCTCTCTCTATGTCTCTCCACCATATAACGCTCTCTCTCTCCAGTCTATCTCTATGTCTCTCCACCATATAACACTCTCTCTCTTCAGTCTCTCTCTATCTCTCTCCACCATATAACGCTCTCTCTCTTCAGTCTCTCTCCATGTCTCTCCACCATATAACGCTCTCTCTCTCCAGTCTCTCTCTATGTCTCTCCACCATATAACACTCTCTCTTCAGTCTCTCTCTATGTCTCTCCACCATATAACGCTCTCTCTCTTCAGTCTCACTCCATGTCTCTCCACCATATAACGCTCTCTCTCTTCAGTCTCTCTCCATGTCTCTCCACCATATAACGCTCTCTCTCTCTTCAGTTTCTCTCTATGTCTCTCCACCATATAACGCTCTCTCTCTCCAGTCTCTCTCTATGTCTCTCCACCATATAACGCTCTCTCTCTCTTCAGTCTCTCTCTATGTCTCTCCACCATATAACGCTCTCTCTCTCTCAGTCTCTCTCTATGTCTCTCCACCATATAACGCTCTCTCTCTCCAGTCTGTCTCTATGTCTCTCCACCATATAACGCTCTCTCTCTCCAGTCTCTCTCTATGTCTCTCCACCATATAACGCTCTCTCTCTCTCCAGTCTCTCTCTATGTCTCTCCACCATATAACGCTCTCTCTGTAGTCTGTCTCTATGTCTCTCCACCATATAACGCTCTCTCTCTCCAGTCTGTCTCTATGTCTCTCCACCATATAACGCTCTCTCTCTTCAGTCTCTCTCTATCTCTCTCCACCAAATAACGCTCTCTCTCTTCAGTCTCTCTCTATCTCTCTCCACCATATAACGCTCTCTCTCTCTTCAGTCTCTCTCTATCTCTCTCCACCATATAACGCTCTCTCTCTTCAGTCTCTCTCTATCTCTCTAAACCAAATAACGCTCTCTCTCTTCAGTCTCTCTCTATCTCTCTCCACCAAATAACGCTCTCTCTCTCTCCAGTCTCTCTCTATCTCTCTCTACCATATAACGCTACTGTGCTTTCGGGCAGTTGTTGAGGCTCCGCTGAGGATTTTAAAATGAATGCCTGTCGATATCTTCTGTAACAGACGCGATGGAGGAATCTACATCTCAACAAATTCAACCCAAGCGTTCTTTGGTGACGTGATTGATTCTGTTATTGTTGATCATCTTTCCGACAATCTGATTGGTCCGAACAGATCCTGTTCGGGCAATAATTGCTTCTCAATGGAGCGACTCCAGACCGAACTTCCCGACCTCAAATTTTGTGGGCGGGGCTAAGTTCGGCTGGCATCCAGGCTATAAGACAACAGCTGTGTGAGGAGAATCTGACTGTCCTTACACTCAGCTGTTCGGCTGTGGGAAGTTAACTGTTGACATAATACAGCAACGTCAGCTATTTAAAGCACCCATATTATGCTCATTTCAGGTTCATAATTGTATTTAGAGGTTGTACCAGAATAGGTTTACATGGTTTAATTTTTTAAAACACCATATTTTTGTTGTACTGCACATTGCTGCAGCTCCTCTTTTCACCCTGTGGGTTGAGCTCTCTGTTTTAGCTACAGAGTAAGACCTCTCACTTCTGTTAGATCTTTGTTGGGAGTTGCACATGCTCAGTAGCTAGGTAAGACTACATGTTCAGTAACTAGGTAAGATCACATCAGTTACAAGGCAGGATTAGCTGGGAGACTTCTTCTAAACAAGGGCAGACTTCCAACTTTGCGTGGAATATCTGCAGAACAGGGACATGGAAGTAGTTATTTTGTAGATTATGGTGATAGTTATAGTGTGCGTTGTAGTCGTGTTTTGCCATTGAGAATGAGCTAACCACTAGCATGCTACCATGCTAGCGCTAGCATGCTAGCAGTTAGCCCTCTCGTTTCGTCCAATGACAGATGGCCCTGCCGATTTTGACCAGCTCACCAGGAGACTGAAGGTAGGACATATTCAGAAACCGTATCTCGATTCTTACTCAGAACAGCATGGATGTTTTTTTCAAAGTGTGTATGTATGTGGAAGCACCAGAGACACAGAATAACACCCCAAATCCAAGAAAAGGTGATTTTTTTCATAATATGGGCACTTTAAATGAGCTGTTACATGGTTAAATCTCTTTGGCTCTTACCAGTGTATCTCTGTGTGTACTTCATCCACAACAATCCCACCAATCAGTCCCAAAACCTCCCAGTTAGAGAGGAAATTATCTAACATATTCTTTATAAAACCTCCCAGTGTTATGGGTTGCTCTCTTTCCACCCTGAGTTGGGTGGGTTTTGTTTTCCCTGTTTGTCTGTGTGTTCTGTGTTTTTCCACCTGGAGTGCTGGTGGCATGTCCAGAGGGAAGTAGGTCAAGGGGCGTGGCCAATCCAACACTGCATTGCCTGTTTTCACAGCTGCAGCTCATCTTCATGATTCACTCCTGCAATACTTAAACCCGGGCTGATCACCTTGTTGGTGCCAGTTTGTTATCTACAACTCATGTGGTAACTTGGCTCTCAGTTTAAATCCAGTATAATCTGTTTTGCCTTTTACTCTGCTTTTGTCTCTGTTCCCTGAGCTCCTACTAACCCTGTGTCTCTCTCCAGTTACCGCTCTGCCCAGCTGCCTCCTCTGCTTTGCCTGCCTGCTTCAAGCCTCACCATCCAGCCTCTGTCTCCAACTTGGGAAACCCTCTATGTTCTCGTCTCTGCCTGTTCCCCTCGTGTCCCATAAAGACCTGGACTCTTCCCTGTCGGCTTGCCACAAGCCTCAGACCAGCCAGGAGTTTCACCACCCTGACACTACCTGCAGTGATTCTCTGAATACACTTTGCTCCATTAAACCTTTTTAAACTGCTTTATGTTGTCGTTGTGATATCTCTGCGTTCTGGGTCAGACAAGCTCCCTTACGCCCAATTAGAGAGGAAATGATCTAACATATTCTTTATAAATCTCTACAATCATTCCCTGAAAGAGCGAATCAGGTCTGAGTTGTTGCTCCGTCCACACCTTTTTCAGAACTTGATATTTTCAGCGTGTTGCTCTCTAGTTCAAAGGTTTTTGTTGAGTTTAGAAGGGAAACACACAGAGAGAGGAAGACAGACAGGTACCTGGACAGTATCTAAGTGTCTCTCTCTCTCTCCCTCCACTTTGCTGCGTCCGTAAACGTTGAGAGGGTTCGGACTGTAGTCTTCTCCGTACGGAGGATTCCTCCCGTCAAACACGTAGTCCGTGCTGATGTAGAGCAGGAAGGCTCCGCACACAGTTGCAAATACATAACCATCATCATCATCATCATCATCATCATTTTCATCTTCATTATTCAAACAATCAGACCTCCAATAAATAAAGGCTGTGCTGATGTAGAGGAGTATTGCTCTGCACACAGCTGCAGTAACACAGTTGATACAGGGAAACAAAGTTCAATTCAATTCAATTACATTTTATTTATAGTATCAAATCATAACAAGAGTTATCTCGAGATACTTTACAGATAGAGTAGGTCTAGACCACACTCTATAATTTACAAAGCCCCAACAATTCTAATAATTCCCACAAGAGCAAGCAGTGCGACAGTGGCAAGGAAAAACTCCCTCTTGGGAAGAAACCCCGGACAGACCCAGGCTCTTGGTAGGCGGTGTCTGACGGGCCGGTTGGGGCTTCGATGAACAGTGGCAAATAATAGTCACATTAAAGATAATAGAACAGTGTCTTCAAATGGTAGTCGTAGTAGTTCATGTCATATCAGTGCGCTGCAGGGCATTACAGAATGTAGCGTGGCCCAGCAGAGCATGGATGGACGTAGCAGGAAGCAGCAGGGTTCAGCAGGAAGCAGCAGGGTTCAGCAGGAAGTAGCAGGGTTCAGCAGGAAGCAGCAGGGTTCAGCAGGAAGCAGCAGGATTCAGCAGGAAGCTGCAGGGTTCAGCAGGAAGCTGCAGGGTTCAGCAGGAAGCAGCAGGGTTCAGCAGGAAGCAGCAGGCAGGATTCAGCAGGAAGCTGCAGGGTTCAGCAGGAAGCAGCAGGGTTCAGCAGGAAGCAGCAGGATTCAGCAGGAAGCTGCAGGGTTCAGCAGGAAGCAGCAGGGTTCAGCAGGAAGCAGCAGGGTTCAGCAGGAAGCTGCAGGGTTCAGCAGGAAGCAGCAGGGTTCAGCAGGAAGCAGCAGGGTTCAGCAGGAAGCAGCAGGGTTCAGCAGGAAGCAGCATGACATTGCAGGGCACCGCTGAGCTCAGCAGGGAGTGCAGCAGGACCACGGCGACAGCTGGAACCAGGATCTTGGTGCCAACGTTCTCCAAGGAAATACGCTGGGGGAAAAAACATAAGGACTCCGGGGAGTACCTGCCACAGTGGCTGGTGGTCAAAAAAGTTAACTTCATGCCCTGGAATTGACAGTACTGCACTGTATGCATACAGGCCCTTGGAATTGCTTGTCCAATTCTACCAACTCGTTACCAGAGGTGTCAAAAGTATTAACATTCATTACTCAAGTAGAAGTATAGATACTAGGGTTTGAAAAGACTTTTGTAGAAGTTGAAGTATCAACTCAAGCTTTTTACTTAAGTAAAAGTGTAAAAGTACTGGTTTCAAAACTACTTAAAGTATAAAAGTAAAAGTAATGTAAGGCAGAGATCTTCAACAGGGGGTCCTCAGAGTCATTGCAGGGGGGCCTCCGAATTATTGTACATTTTTGAGTCTTTAAAAAAAATAAAATGCCTTAACATAATTCCAACATATTATTAGCAAATATAAATTCCCACTGATGATAGGCTTACTGGCCTATAGGTAAGGTAGTCACTAAGATATCAGCCCACAGATACAGTTAATCCTAGATTTACTGTGCCACATACAGTATGTCACATACAGTATGTAACATTAAAATATGATTTATAAAATCATGCCAACAATTAATATTTTAATAGCTTATGAAAAAAGGTATGTAAGAAGGCTTTAGGTTACCCTAACAGTTATTGTAGGCCCAGTTTAATATGCAACTTAATTTCATACAATATGTAGTAGGGGCCGGGGGTCCCTGCTACATCTCACTTTAAGTTAAGGGATCCTTGGCTTAAAAAACGTTCAAGACCCCTGATCAAGTGGGGGAAATGCCATTAAGGACAACAGCTTAACTCTAAAACGCAGGGACAAAATCATATGACTATAATAATGTTACAGTATATTAAAATCATACCTGCAAACTCAAAAGGGCTGAAAAAGGTGACACGTAGGCTACATCTCTTCTGTGTTTTTCAGACTACGGCAGCTACAGTCTGGTGTCAGACTCCTCTCCAGTGAAATATAGACACACTTTTACACCGTTTAGCGCTCAGCATTTTATCATGTTTACTCCATCTTCTAGCTAACGCTAGGCTAACCTGCTTCCAACTCTAGTGTTGACTAGCGTCCCGTGCGGCGATGTTCAGTTCCCTCTAACGTCCGTTTTCGGAGCATCGCGCAGGCACCTAAGGCACCAAAATCCGTGTTGCTCTTCGGTCCGGTAGATGACGGTCGTTAAGGCACCGGTGGCGTATTAGCACCGGGTCTGTACAGGTGTTATGGATCGCGTACAAACCAATAGGGTGTCGGAATAGCTATGTTTATACTTCTCATCTAACCTCAATCAAATTCACTCTCTCCGGATGGAGCGATTTGGATAGGTTTTTTGTGTGTGTGTTTTTTTGAACGATGACTGACGAGCTGGAATGAAAACAAGCCGAACTGAAATATGAGTAACGAGGCTATTTTTAAAATGTAGGGAGTAGAAAGTACAGATAATTGCGTGAAAATGTAAGGAGTAGAAGTAAAAAGTATGCTGTAAAATAATTACTCCAGTAAAGTATAGATACCCAAAATTTCTACTTAAGTAAGGTAACAAAGTATTTGTACTTCGTTACTTGACACCTCTGCTCGTTACTGATAATTGAGATATATACTTTATATATATACTGTATATATACATATACATATATACTTGTACCACATTGTTGGCCATGCCCGAAGGTTTTTTCCAAGAAGTTTGGCTAATTGCGATGTACATGAGAACCTGTGGCCAAATCCACCATACAGTAATCACTTCTTTGTTTTGCTTTTTACAGTACAAGAAAGTTGAGGAATACTGCATTTGATGTATTACAGTACTACAGTACTACTTTTCTATTTTGTAGCTAATTATTTTGCTTTGATTCAAATCAACCTATGTTGTGATTGTACTGTATTGTTTTTCATCAATACATTTCAGATTTTGTTCAACGATTCCACTGTGTCTGTAGTATTCTCTCTACTACTGCAGTACTTTTACAGGGATGTATTTACATCTAGTACCATAATGAAACATGTATCACCTATGTTGTACTACAATAAATAATAATAATGAGTGTATGAACGATGACCCAGTGAAACTATGGGTAGCTTGTGTGTGGGTGATCTAAAGTAATGTTTCAATGGTATGGTAATGGTATTATCACGTTGCTACTAATTTCAGAACCTTGATGTAATTTTTCTAAACTCTAAACACAAAACTCAAAACAGTCATCACTTGTAACACAGACTGTTTAATGGTCAAAACATAACATCATTCATTCATATCTTTAAATAAACCTTGCACTTGCACAATCATTGGTTCAAAAAACTGATTGTGAAAGACCATTGAAACGTTACTTTAGATCACCCATAAACAAGCTACCCATAGTTTCACTGGGTCATCGTTCGTACAATCATTAAATATTGTAGTACAACATAGGTGATACATGATATACAGATACACAGATATATACAGATATACAGATACAGATATACAGATATAGTACAGTGGGTTAGAGTAACCGTAGTCTTTCAGATGGGAGAGATGTAATGTAGTACAGTATGTTAGAGTAACAGTAGTAGATCAGATGATGTAATGTAGTGACTGTTGGATGCAGTTACAGTCTCAGGCCAGTAGGGGGCTCCAGTGTAGTTGTTATCAGGAGTTCAGTGAGAGCAGTAGATGGTCCACTATGTTATTACTTAGTCATGTTGGAATCTATTAAAAACCTTCTTGTAAACTGTTATTAATCTGGTTTGACTCTGTAGCACTTTGGGATTTCTTTTAACACTGAAAAGTGCTTATTATTATTGTTATTGTTATTATTATATTATTATTATCATTATTATTATTATTTTCATTATTATTGTTATTATTATTATTATTATATTATTATTTTACTTTATTATGTTACAGTACTATGTTCTGATGTTTTTATTATATTTCTCTTCCACCTCTATATTAATACAAACATTAATATTAATCACATACTGTCACTGTTTGTCTCCATATCTTCTATATTAAAGATGTCATTCTTATTTTAGTTCATAGGCTACCTCTTATTATTTATTATTTGTTTGTTGACTTTTTTCATCTGGACTGTTGCTGACTGTTATTATAATATCATTATTATTATATAATTATTATTATTACCTGGACTGTTGCTGACTTTGCTGTCACTGAATGTAACATCTGGGGATCAATAAAGGTTTATTTAAACACCTTTAGGTGACAAAACATTGGAATTTACCTGAATGAAGTGGATATATATATATATATATATATAAACGGTCTGTTCTCTGTTATCATGAACCATATTTAGTAGTGATGTGAGGACGTGGCAGGACGCAGACTCTCTTTCTACTGCCATTGGTCCACATGTGGCCAGCAGCCAATCAGAAGCGGGGACGGTGGCCGAGCCATAGATAGATAGACGTAGTCCACTGCGCTTCATCGGAGCGATGCGTCGCTGCGGCGGCCATCTTGGGACGGACACGCCGCTCCCTCCTGCATGTGTGTCTAACAGACAGGTTTATCCACAACGCAAATCATCATCTCTCGAATTTAGATTAATTTGCTTTGCTCCAAATGTCAGATATATATTTATGATACATGATTGACTGGGTTACATTAGAAATGCGGGTTTTCAAAGCAAAGATAAAACAGTGTAGATAATAGCAGTCATATAATTTAAAGAGGTTATATAAACAGAGATTTTCTGTCCCAGGCTGTAAACATGTTGATTCTGCTGTGACGTTTGGATGTTTTAACATTAGCATCTTCCTACTGAAATAACAAATACTTTTCCTGACACAAGCTTTCTATTAGTTTAAAAGAAGGATTAACGTTTCCTCTTGTCATATTACATTCCACACGTTCCTAAAAGTAAAATATTGTAAAACTCCTCTTTCATCTTTCTCAAATGTTATTCCATGTTGCTTATTTGGCTTTTATTTCTCATGGACATCCAAAAGTAAAACAAAGTGTTTTTCTCTGAGCCTTTATGTGGAGAACGGTCACATGTCTGTCCTAAGATGGCGGCGCACACACGCATCTCACAGGACGGAGGCCGTATCCACGTGGAAAGCCGAGCCCTCTGAAGTCATCAAACGAGCGCAAGCGCTTGCTGAAGTGGACCGAAGTGGACCAATCAAACCGGAAGAAGTGATGCAGGCGGCAGTGGATTGGCTGAGGCGGAACGGTAACGGTTCAGCGGGGATGGGTGTGTGATGGTCGGAGAAGAGAAGAGAGAGAGAGACGGTGAAATCACGGTGAGAGTCCAGGTGCTCCGACACACACACAGGTAAGACATCAGCTGTTTGTGTTTACTGTCATGCAGACTGCGTGATGACGTCTATGTCTGCTGGTATTCAAGTTGAACTGCGTCATTGCATCATTTATTATTACTGTTAACTAACAGACAGACAGACAGAAGGACAGAGCAGTGAGAAAGTGTCAAACAGCAACCAGTTAGCCTAACATTGCCTATCTGTATGTATGTATCTAAATGTATGTATGTCTATGTAGGCTATCTGTATGTATGTATGTGTATGTATGTATGTATGTATGTATGTATGTATGTATGTATGTATGTATCTGTATGTGTATGTATGTATCTGTATACATACACATGTATGTGTATAAAGTTGTATATGTGTTGTTTCTGTATGTATGTATATGTATGTGTATAAAGTGGTATATGTGTTTTTCTGTATGTATGTATATGTATGTATATGTATGTATGTTATGTATAAAGTGTAGGGCTGCTCCCTCTTAGTCCATTAGTCATGTCTGATGCTGTTTTCATGCTGAATGACTTATTTCCAAGAAACGTACAATCACATCTCTGGTAAACACAAGAATTATGGGTTGACATTTTACCTTATAGATATCACCATGAAACCTACTTTGATTACTTTCATTGAGGCAATTATTTGTTGTATTACACGTTTTCTGAAATGTTGTGTTTAAATATGCAAAGGAGGCATTATCTTATTCAATATATGCATCCTTTTGCATGACTCTTTACTGAGAAACTCAGATTTACAGATCTGTTGATTAAATCAACTAATTGATTAGTCGGTACAATTGAATGAGTGTTAGTCGACTAAGAAATTCTTCAATCGAGCACAGCCCTAATAAAGTGGTATATGTGTATGTATATTATGTATAAAGTTGTATGTGTGTTGTTTCTGCTTGCTGACACAGCTTCCCGTTCAGTTCCATCAGCGTGTGTTCCTGTAGTTTTCTCTCTGTAATAAAGTCAGATCCATCAGGATGGAAGTACTCAGATTACTTCAGTAGTAGTATCAGTACTGTGAAAAGTACATAATAATTACAAGGAAAAATATTAGTGAAAATGTGCTTCAGGTGTTTGGATAGGTCAGGAGCACTTTACAGTACAATCCTTAAAAAGTCCCAGCATGCTTTGTGGCTTGTTGTGTTTTTCACATTTCCATGAATCATGGATGTGTTGATGACATAAATGAGAAAATATTAGAGGACTTAAGGAGACGTGATGTTGAACTTGGTGGGATTGGACACTCCAGGAGGAAGGGGCCCAACAGGAGCAGGTGGTGCGTTTGGAGGCCCACGCTCCATGGCTGCAGCGATCCTCTCCAGACTTGAGGAGATGCCCCAGAGGCCTCAGCAACATCGCCACCCGGTCAAGACGGACATTTATTACTTTGCAGCATCCCGGACAGCTCCCGCTGGCGTGCGCCAGGCAAATCTGTCGTCATAATAGCAATCCCCATGGCGCCTGAACAAGCGCCTGCTCTTAAAGGGAATGTGAGATGACGCTCTGATTGGTTTATTGCACGTTACGACCAAACCACACCTAGCTACTTCAGACCAACCCATTTTAGAATTGCGTCGGGTGCAAGAGTCATTCATCCCGCCGGTATCATAGCAACAGCGCCTGAGATCCGTCCACAAAGCTACTTGCGTTTTGATACCTGCGTTTTAGATCGTTAACATAGGGCCCTAAATGTTGGAATGTAATGTTTCCATCTTTTGTTAAATGAGATCATTCTGGTTCTGATTGCTTCGGTCTGACAGTTATCGGATCAAATACAGCAGCATGGATGAGTTTAATGGTTAAATATGAATATCTCCCATGTGTTGTCAGTTATCAGAAAGGTTTAATATGAATATGTCTAATCTGTTCTCAGTTATCAGAAAGGTTTAATATGAATATCTCTCATCTGTTCTCAGATATCAGAAAGGTTTAATATGAGTTTTTGTCTTTGGTTTTCAGTTCTCAGAATGATTCGTGCGTTGGTGGTGTTGCTGTGCTTCGTCCTGTGCGTGGTCTATGCCAGCAGTAAACCAACAGAGAAGAAGAGTCGAGTCCACGAAGAAGAACCTCTCAGCCGCCTCCAACACGACGACAACAAGAACTACGACTACGACCACGAAGCTTTCCTGGGCCAAGACGAGGCCAAAACCTTCGAGCATCTCCCGCCAGAGGAGAGCAAACGGAGGCTCGGGTCAGTCCCTGTAATATTACTATATACACAGATATATATACAGATACACATATATATACAGATATATATACAGATACACAGATACACAGATATATGCAGATATATATATATATATATATATACATATATATACAGATATATATATACAGATATACACCGATAGGGTTACTATCTGATACAGATATATACAGATATGTACAGATATATACAGATATATACAGATAGGGTTACTATCTGATACCGATATATACAGATATGTACAAATATATACAGATATGTACAGATATATACAGATATATACAGATAGGGTTACTATCTGATACCGATATATACAGATATGTACAAATATATACAGATATGTACAGATATATACAAATAGGGTTACTACCTGATACAGATATATACAGATATGTACAGATATATACAGATAGGGTTACTATCTGATACAGATGTGACTGTTTTAGCTCCAACCCTCAATGAATCTGAATCCAAACAATGCCAACCCTAACCCTAACCCCCAACCCTAACCCCCAACCCTAACCCAACCAAGCTAATGCTGCATACCGATCTCAGCGTTCTTGGCCCAAATGGTTCGGGTGTCTGACCAATAAATACATAATTATTTTCATTTCTTTGTTCCCATGGAAACATCCACAACTGGTGCAACAAGTTCTGGCAGTTTCTTTAGTTTATACAACGTTTATTTAAGGTGATTTTATTTATTCAGGGACACAAAGACAATAACACCCCAGCAAATTAGGGTTTACAATATAAATATATTCATGTTTTCACTAAATCAATGTTAGACGCTAAAGTTATTTGTAATGCGAGTGTGTGTGTGTGTATGTGTGTGTGTGTGTGTGTGTCTACTGTGTGTGTGTGTGTGTGTGTGTGTGTGTGTGTGTGTGTGTGTCAGCAGTATCATCGTGAATAAAATGGACAGGAACAAAGATGGTTTTATCTCTGAAGAAGAGCTGAAGGATTGGATCAAATTGGCTCAGAAGAAACACATTTACGACAGCGTGGAGCATCAGTGGAAAGACTTCGACCTTAACGGGGACGGTCTGATCAGCTGGGAGGAGTACAAGAACGTCACGTACGGGAGTTACCTGGGTACACAAACTCTCCTCTGCTCTCTGATTGGTTCTGTGATTGATTCCTCTGCTCTCTGATTGGTTCTGTGATTGATTCCTCTGCTCTCTGATTGGTGGGCTCTAACAGAAGACCCTCAGACGGACACAGAATATAACTACGATCAGATGATGTCGAGGGACGAGAGACGCTTCCGAGTCGCAGACATAAACGGAGATCTGATGGCAGACAAGCACGAGTTCTCAGCTTTCCTTCATCCTGAAGATCACCAGCACATGAAGGACATCGTGGTGCAGGTGAGACAAAGACACATTTATCCACTAAATATACACATTCATTTACTAAATATACACATTTATTTACTAAATATACACATTTATTTACTAAATATACAAGGAAATCATACTGAGATAATGAGGAATGTTAGCATTGTGACTGATTAAGGAGTAAACCTAAACTATTAACCAGCTGAACCCAGTCAAACAGATACATGGTGCTGGGACGATGGAGAGAGACAGCTGGGAGAGACTGGCCAGACCTGATGTCACTGATGTGATGTCACTGACATGACGTGATGTCACTGATGTGTTATCTCCCTGTTGCAGGAAACGATGGAAGACATCGACAAGAACGGAGACGGTTTCATTGACCTGAAGGAGTACATCGGTAAGATCTCTGTCAGGTGTTTGATGCTCTCTGACGTGACGAGCAAACACGGAGGTTGCTGAGCCGTACGGAGAGCTAACACTTATGGCGAGCTAACTCATTTGGCAAGCAATCCTGTACAGCGAGCTAGCACATACGGCGAGCTAACACGTACGGCGAGCTAGCACATACGGCGAGCTAACACGTACGGCGAGCTAACACATAAGACGAGCTAACATGTACGGTGAGCTAACACGTTCGGTGGGCTAACACGTACGGCGAGCTAACACGTACGGCGAGCTAACATGTACGGCGAGCTATGAATAGGTCCTGAGCATGTGTGTGTGTATTTCAGGCCTGTTTGTAGTGATTTCTAACAGAGTGTAAATTGTAATTTGCATGTAATTGGGTTTCTCACACACAGACTTCCAGTTTGTCTTCCTGTGTTTCTCTGATACACACTTTCAGTTTGTCCTCCAGTCTTTCTCTGATACACACTTTCAGTTTGTCCTCCAGTCTTTCTCTGATACACACTTTCAGTTTGTCCTCCAGTCTTTCTCTGATACACAGAGTAAATAACTGTTTCCTCTCTGTCTGCAGGCGACATGTACACGTCAGACGGAGAGGAAGAAGAGCCAGAGTGGGTCGCCACCGAGCGACAGCAGTTCTCTGAGTTCAGAGACAAAAACAACGACGGAAAGATGGACAAAGAAGAAACTCTGGACTGGATTCTTCCCTCTGATTACGACCATGCTGAAGCCGAGGCCAAACACCTGATGCACGAGGCCGACGCCAACCACGTGGGTTTTCACCTGTCCTCTGTTAATGTCTCTCTGTTAATGTCTCCCTGTTAATGTCTGCTACAGTTTTATATATATATATATATATATATATATATATATATATATATATGGGTGGTACAGTTCACAAAACCCACGGTTCGGTTCCTATCACGTTTTAGGGTCACGGTTTTCGGTTCTGTACGGTTCTTGTTATTTTTTCTTTTAATCTTTAACACTCCAGAATATACTTCAGCATATAGCTAAAATTAGCATATTGAATGCATGTTGCACAAAACATGCACACAGTGGCAGTTCTATGTATTGTTTTATTTCATCATAAGTAACATAAAATCCTAAATATTCCCACACACCAGACTATAAACCACGCTGGCGCATCCTCCAGCTCTGGGCAGCCTCTCTCCCACCTGACATCTCTGCAGGTGACGTGACGTTATATACTGTCTATGGACGTGACCTGCAGCGGCACCCCACTCCACTTGAGGAGCACTCCGCTCTCAAAATCTGAGGAAAATCTTTTAAACTGACCTTTGTCGATCTGAAATGAAGACAGATTCAGCAACTGCATGGCCTATTTCTTGCTTAAAATATTTTCAGAAACACGTTTCGGTGAAATTTTAGCAGTTCAAGTCCAATGAATAGCTTGGAATGGTACAAAGGTAAGTGTTGAACTGCCTGAGGTTTAAAAAAAAAATTATGAAAAATAATATACATTTCAGAATTTTACAAAAAGGCCTTTTTCAGGGAACAAGAAATGGGTTAACAACGTAAAGCTGTTCTGCAGCAATGGAGGTTGATCAATTTTGGAAGTTGGTGCTACCAATTCCTACAGGTGTTCACACTGGTCTGGATTACTTCCAACCCCCTCTGTCTGTTTGGATAAAAGTATTGTTGGAACACACTGTGCTACCGTACCCATGTGAGCATTATTTGAACAGTATTGTACTGCAGAAAGTAGTGTGTTGCTATAAAAATGGCGGGAAAAAGGCAATTAACAATGAAAGAGAGACAGACCATCATAACACTTAAGAATGTTGGTCTTTCCTACAGAGAAATTGTGAAGAAAGTCAATGTGTCAGTGAGTACAGTATTTTTCACCATCAAAAGGTACTTAGAAACTGGGGGAGACTCTGACAGGAAGAGGTCTGGCAGACCCAAAGCCACAACAGAATCAGAAGACAAGTTTCTGAGAGTCAACAGCTTGCGTGATAGGCGTCTCACAGGACAACAGCTTCAAGCTCAGATTAATAGTGGTCGGAATAAGAAGTCTCAGTTTCAACTGGAAAGAGAAGACTTGGAGCTGCAGGTTTGATAGGTCCAGTTGAAGCAAGAAAGCCATTGCTAAGACATCAGAATAAGAAAAAGAGGCTTGCCTGGGCCAAGAAACATCGTCAATGGACTACTGAAGACTGGAAGAAGGTGTTATGGACTGATGAATCAAAATTAGAAATCTTCGGTTCATCACGCAGGATTTTTGTATGCTGTTGAGTAGGCGAAAAGATGGTTCCTCAGTGTGTGACATCAACTGTCAAACATGGAGGAGGAAGCGTGATGGTCTGGGGCTGTTTTGCTGGATCCAGGGTCGGTGATTTGTACAGAGTGAAAGGCCCCCTGAACCAAAACGGCTACCACAGCATTATACAGCTCCATGCAGTACCCTCTGGTATGGGCCTAGTTGGTCAGGGGTTCATCCTACAGCGAGATAATGACCCAAAACATAAGTCCAAGCTATGCCAGAACTACCTTAGGAAAACAGAACAAGTGCCACACATTGATTGGAACTTCTGCAACAGAGTTGGGAAGAACTTTCTGAAGAATATTTGATTTCCATTGTAGAAAGAATGCCACGAGTGTGTTCAGCTGTTAGATCTGCCAAAGGGGGTGACTTTGATGAGTCAAAGATTTAGAATTCATTTTGGTTTATAAACTGATTTCATGATTTCTTTTTTAACTTAAATTGTTCATTTGTTCTATTCTTTCATTTCAGAGTACAATCAGACATAATAACTGCATGAATTTCAATAAAAACCTGGAAAAATTGTTGTGTTATAAAACTTTTGAGCAGTAGTGTGTGTATATATATATATATATATATATACCTGTTAATCGTTACTTTTATGGTTCTTTCAGGATGGAAAACTCACCAAAACTGAAATCCTGAACAAATACGAGACGTTTGTTGGGAGTCAGGTGACGGACTTCGGGGAGGCGTTACTACGACACGACGAGTTCTGAACATCAGACTTTACTGATTTTAGAGAAAATTTATTTTGTAATCCTACAGAAAGTATTTTAATAACTTTGAGTTGTGGGTTCCAAATGTTGAGACTTGTGTAACATCCAAAAATGTCTTCCAGCTCAGTTTGACCTTTTTATAATATTCACTTTTTAGGAATTCATGTTCCATCCATGTTTGGTTTCCTTCTCTTGTTAACGTTTTCTCTTGTTAAAACCGTTTTTATTTTTACATGTTCTGCTTTCATTCCTGGTTCTGAGGCCACCCACCTTCCATGTTTAGAGAAGAGACAGTTCTCTTTAACGAGAGAATCACGTAGAGGAATCTGAAAAACAATCATCTTTTATCATTTATTATATATGTTAGCTCATTATCACAGTTTCAGTTTGTCTTGAATTTGCACAGCGACAGGAAGTCAGTCCTTCATATTCTGGACTTTTACAGCCTGTTCATCATTAAACATTTCAAATTGAAAAGTTGTTTGTGTGTTTGTGTTGAGTGGACGGAGCCTTTAACAGGTGGACTTCAGCGGAGACATCAGAGCTAAATTATGGCTGAATGATTCATGCCTGTGCCTTAATGTTAAAAAGACCGTATCAATGTTTTTTAGTAAACCTAAAACAACCGTGGCCGCAGTAAAGGTTTGCTTGGGTTGACATGAATTGGTTAATGTTGAGGAATTTAAATATTTGGGAGTGTTAATAGACTCGAAATTATCCTTTAAAAAACACGTTAAAAAAGTAGTGAAAACGGTAAATGTTAATATACGGAATTTTAGACATATTCGTACATCCTTAACGGATATAGCAGCAATTACATTCCTGCATTCTACGATACTAGCTCATATTGAGTACTGTATCACGAGTTGGTCCTATATGAGTCATGCAGCTATTGTGCCAATTGAGGTATGCTACAAAAGAGCTTTGCAAATATTAGACAAGAAACCTTCGTCATATCACCATTGTCAAATTTTAGATAAATATTAGTTTTTAAATTTTGTTAATTTCAAATTATTTAAATCAGCCTGCCTAATCTACAAGGTTATACATGGTCTGGCGCCTCCACCATTGTCCGATTTTATAAAACAAAAGTCTAGCAGTGTTGCTGGGTCTCGAGGGCCTAGAGCCACTATGAGAGGTGATTGTGAATTGGCCTTTTCACACAACGTCCTGTCATATCAGGGAGCAAGTTTCTGGAATAGCATTCCACTGTCAGTGAGGGAAAGCACAAGTCTTTCTCTCTTTAGGAGTCATTTAAAAGTGTGGTTGAGGGACATACAAACATGTGATCATGTTTAGTTAATCATTATTTATCAGACTTAAAACAGAGTTAGTGTATCATAAAAAGGGACACAGTTATTAGTGCAATATGGGTTGTGCAATAAGTGTCAGTATAACATGGTTTGTGCTATAGGGGTCAGTGTAATGTGGGTCAGTGCAACATAGAATGGTGTAATATGGATCCGTGTAATATCAGGACAGTTTGTGGTTTGTTCACTATAGTCGATGCTTTCCTGTTTTCTATATGTCCCTTGTTGTCCACTCTTGTTGTTATTGTTTGTTCTAACATGATGTGATCGCTGTTCTTGTCATTGTCTCTTTGTATATAGTCTGCATATAGTGTCTCTGTATGTATTTATTAATTTGTGTGTAACACCAACCTGCCAGGGGGTCTGCACATGGAAATTAGCCTAAGGCTATAATCTGGCATATTTACATTTGTGAAAATGTTCATTAATATGTATTGTCCCCCTTTTCAAATAAATAAATAATTACACAGACACCAAGGCTACGTTCACACCACAAGTCTGAATGCTTAATTCAGATTTTATTGCTCAGATCTGATGTTTTGTTTGGCTGTTCACATGACCTTTTAAAATGTGGCCTATATCAGATTCCAGTGTGAACTGTTTGCGGTTTCGAACTGACCCGCATGCCCAAAAGATCAATACCGATGACATCAGACGCAGCATGCTGCTGCTCTAAAGTTAAGGAGGTCATGGAGGAAGGAAGCATTTTGGCTTTTGTTTCTAAATGTTTGTCCCTGTTCTTCCATTTTGTTTACTATCTTTTCAAAAACGGAGCAGTTACGGTATGATCCTTGTAGATTTGATTGAATTGAAGTATCTCCCCACACACTAATGAGGTCTAATCCCTCCCTCTCCCTCCATCTTGCTCCATCACTGTTCTCCATGTTGTAGCCCTGGTCTAGTTTGTAATCTAACTGTCTGTGTCTATAGGACTAACTCCCACTGGAGCTTCACTGGGACAAGTGTTGATGTAGATTGATGTAGAAGTCTCATCAAATCCTCCTTGGTAGTTCACACGTTGAAACAAATCAGACCTGGGTCTGATTTAGGACCACATATGGAAGTGGTCTACATCAGACTTGGGTCTGATTTAGGACCACATATGGAAGTCTGATCTGATTTGAGTGTTCACACTGACCTGGTCACTGGAGCCAACCTCGTTATAATGTGTTTATTAGATGTTGTTGTTGCCTTTAATCTAAACTAAGATGTTCTTCATGAACACATTATCATATTTACATGTTGTTTTGTCAGAAATCATCAGAGTCTACAGAGAATATTTCTATCCAAACTCTTTCAGTTGTGTTCAGTTTAACAGGATGTAACTTCAGACGATTGGGCTCCATGATGCTTAGGCTATTCCTTGTGATGTAACTAACTTTGGCAATAAACTCTTGTCTGATTCTGATAACTTAATCATGTTAACAGACACATAGACTTGCATGTTTTTCCTCCACAGCTTTATTGATTAAATACATTCAAATATAAATATACAAGATGTAAACACGTAGCCTACTCAAAATAAGTATCCAGAGACAATAATATGAATTTAACATAATAAGTAATAAGTATGCAGAGGGCGATAATTAAACAATGTGAATAATGTTTATGATGGAGTTCTGTGAGAAATGTTCCCATCGTCATCACAGAGTGGAACTAATGTTCCTGGCGGTGTTTCCTGTCGGCAGAGGATCCTGGTTGCACGCGGGAAGCCAGTGCTTTGAGATGGCGGTCGACACACAGACCGTGTAGCTTCAGATCGTGCAGCGTGTTGGAGAACTTTCTGCCTTATAATCTCAGCGCTATGGAGGGGGGCAAACCGAACCTGACCCTGGTCTACCAGGCGGTCCAGGCCCTGTACCACGACCCGGACCCGACCGGGAAGGAGCGAGCCTCGGTGTGGCTCGGAGAGCTCCAGAGATCGGTAAGAACCGGGAACCCCGGGGGGACCGGCGGGACCGGCGGGGGATGCTCCGGGGGTCTGAGGGGGGTCTACACCGGTCTGTCTGCACCGGGTTTTAACATTTTACCACATAAATACAGAACGGGAGAACTGCGCATGCGCAGAGACGCAGCGCAGGTTCCCGTTAGCATCATAGCTAAGCTACGCTGGCTAAATGAATGGATCAAAACACAAACTGTTAGCGTCATTAGCTTCGTTAGCTTCCTGCTAACTGTTAATAAGTTGTTCATCTGTGGGTTTAATTCCACGATGTGTTTCTGTTTCCCATTCAGACCGAGTTTACTGCGTGTTTTAGTCCCGGAGGCCTGTTAGCATGTTAGCCTGTTAGCACGGTAACACGGCTCATGTAAAGTTGAGTTTCTGACTTAATGAAACGAGTCATACAGGTGAAGTTAGTGGCGCTGCCTTGTACCGGTCTCCGCCCGCACAGGCAGCACATTTATGTGTATGTATGTATGTGTATATATATATATATATATATATATATATATATATATATATATATATATATATATGAAATATAATACATGTATGTTTAGAATGGGTTACTGAGGATCAGCTTCACGTGATCAGACAGGATGTCACGTTGGTAATGAAGGAGTGTTCAGGTGTTGCAGCTGACGTCACTGTGTCGAGTTCAAATTGTGTTAGGGTTAGTATTGTTGGTATCAGACTGTGTGTGTGTTATCCAAAGCGACTAACAATTGATCTATATATGTCAGAGGTAACACACCTCTGGAGTAACTAGGGGTTAAGTGCCTTGCTCAGGGACACATTGGTTGATGTATCACAGTGGGAATCAAACCCACGTCTCCCTCACCAAAGGCATGTGTCATATCTACTGCGTGGTGTGTGTGTTGGTTTCAGGGCGGGGCAGTAAGTGTTCAGGTTTCTCAGCTGTTCACACACTTCTCTGATCATCTGATCTGGTTCAGCAGATTCTGAAGCAGCGTCCTGATTGGCTGATAGAAGTGTGTTTACAGACCCTGGATCAGTTCAAACGACATTACTGCTGATTGAACATGTTTCTGCAGGACCGCGTGTTGAATATTTGATAAAAAGATAACTTGTAACAAATAATCAGATATTAAAGTGTTCTCACTTCTGATAAAACTCAACAAAATTAGTTTAAACTGATTAAAGTAAATCAGGGCTTGACATTAACTTTGTCCTTCGGACAAGTACATTTACATTTCACTTGTCCATGAACAAAAGTCACTTGTCCGGGTAAAGATTAATCATTTTATAATTTTTTTGTGTTTTGCTAATGCAGAATTTGAAGAAACCATTGAATGCATCCAAACACTATCAACATCAATAAAATTCAGTTTAAACAGTAGAAACAAACGTGTCCCAAGAACAGATTTCCCCTTCAACAAGAAAAAAGGATCTCCAGACTCATAATACAAAGTAATATGTTGCACGCCGGTGTGCAGAAGTTAATATATTGAGATTCTAAGTGAATATTTTAAAGTTTCTCAGTACTTTCAGATTCCTAGTCAATATTCTAAGTTACTATGTCAATATATTGAGATATTTTGAGATATTGAGTCAATATATTGAGATTGTAAGTCAATATTTTGAATGTTCTCATTGCTTTGAGATTCTTAGTCAATATTCTGAGTTACTAAGTCAATATATTGAGATACTGAACCAATATGTTGAGTTACTAAGTCGATATATTACGATACTAAGCCAATATATTGAGATTAAGTCAATATTTTATAGTTTCTCATTACTTTGATATTCTTTGTTTATATTCTGAGATACTGAGTCAATATATTGAGATACTAATTCAATATTTTGACCAGAGGTAGTGGTGACTTGAACTTATACTATATCTAAAATAATTTTGTAGACATAACAATGGATTTCGCCACTAAATGTTGGTGTCAACGTGTTTTTTTTTTTTTCTTTCTACAATTTCACTTACCAAGGGATCCTTTAAAAAGGTGTAGCTACTTTACAGTTGATTATTACCTGATACTTAATCCGCTACAAACGAGTAGCGGAGCAGCTAGTAACGTTACGAGGCAGAGAGCCAGCCGTCAAGAGACAAATTAACTTCATGCTTCATCCGCACAAAGCACACTTCTATCGCCACGAGTGACAGCTTTATTCGGCTCGTTTTCTGTGAACGATGTGGGGACGGGGTAACGTTAAAGTGTAGTTAGCATGCTAACGTTAGCTAACTAACACCGGCTGCCTGGCTTGCTGGTTTCGCCGTGCTTTCATGCTGTATCGCTTACAGAGAATGAGCTGAACAGCGGGCTGGGTCTAACGTCAGCGGGCTGGGTCTAACGTCAGCGGGCTGGGTCTAACGTCAGCGGGCTGGGTCTAACGTCAGCGGGCTGGGTCTAACGTTAGTTAATGTATTTGTTTCTCACCAGGAAATGACGAGCGGAATGAGGTGACTACAGTCTCTCAAAACCTGATGAAAACATGTTTCAGTGAACTATTTTAGTACAATATGAGATCGGATTCTGAACGGCCGCCATGACAGTCCAGGTCTGAATATCCGGAGAAAACAAAACCATGTGACGCATTCGCCCAATCAGCTGCCGGTTTTCATTTCTTGGGCGACATTACAGATTAGCGCCGCCTGCTGTTATGGAGGTGTATTACATCTCGTCTCCTCTCGTCTTTTTGATGTGTCCCGAGGCAGTTTTTTGGACCTCGGGGACGCGACTGATCATATCGACGGGGTTTTCTGTCAACGGTCCGCCGTCGGCTATATGTGTCTACACCTTAACGTGTGTATTGAGCCAGCTGAGATCACCATGGTGATAATAAACCAGTTGTGGGAGATGGTTCAGGGTCAGTGTGTCTGAAGGAGAACCAAACCAAGGGATCAGGGCTGGGTCATCTGCTCTAAGGCTGGGGACCCAAGGAGGTCCCTCTCACTTGGTCTATATCCACGGCGTTACACTCCAGGTTTGCTCCGCCAGATGTTCCACCAGATGTCCGTCCTTTAGGGTGTAGACACATATAGCCGACGGCCGACCGTTGACAGAAAACCCCGTCGATATGATCAGTCGCGTCCCCGAGGTCCAAAAAACTGCCCCAGAACAGACCAAAAAGACGAGACGTAATACATCTCTATAACAGCAGGTGGCGCTAATCTGTAATGTTGCCCAAGAAATGAAAACCGGCACCTAATTGGACGAACGCGTCACATGGGTTGGTTTTCTCCAGAAATCAGAGCCTGTTCACTCCCTATCTCACTATTAGCCCCATTGTACCAACCCGGAATTTTCCCGAGAGTGGAAGTTCTCCCCTTATTAGACATTCTCTTCCAGAAATTCAGACCTGGACTGTCATGGCGGTATTAAAAGGTAGTAAATCAAATTAGTAAAAATTAAGGCCATTAAAAGGTATTAATCACCATTTTACAAGGTATTAATTTTTTGAATATTTTTTTTGCAAACTGAGTTGCCCTTTTGATTTATTATGTCTATTTAAGTTGATCTTGTAAAGTTTGTGTGATATTTTATCTTATCCCACATCGGGTGATAACCTATCTTAGCCTGACAAGCCCACACCCAGATGTTTGGTCTGGGTCTGACCCACACCCAGATGTTGGGTCTGGGAGCTCACCATTGGCTGGGCTCAATCCGAGGGGCGGGATAAACAGTTGTCTTTCAAATTCCCTCTGCACGCTACAACCAACCAGAACAACAAAGAAGGTAGCCAAGCTAGTTAATAGATTAAACTTTTGCCGTATCCGGTCGGCCAAACTCCGAACACATCTTCCTTTTTTAAGAATGACTTCAGTGGCGCTCTTTGTTCTTTTCTCAAAGAAAAGCTGAACTCCAAGTCTTCAGTCTCGGCCAAAGCCGATTCCAAAGACCGCGGTTCTCCAGCAGCAGCAGCTTTGTTTTCAACTTGTTTGTATCCCACAAAGATGACCAGAGATCCTGAGTATAGTGCAAACGTTCCTCCAGGGCAGGCAGTTGGTAGGTGGCCTCTCAGCTGGTAAGAACATCTTGTATAGGGACAGTAGAAGTGGAAGGGTTCTTCAGATTGATTGATGACATGTGTTAGCGGTAGGGTTGGGCAACGACTCTGATTCTAATTCTTTCTTTCGATTCCAGTTCTCATCGATTCTTGATTCCGATTCTTTGAGTATAGAGTTCAAACAGGTCACATGCTTATTTCACAAATAAGAGGAAAGTTTTATTTTGATTCAAAGGTGGGTTACAGTTTGACGGGGCTTTTTCAACGTAAAATAAAGCCCCACTAGAGCGCCGCTAACTGAGCTCCATGCCTGCAACACAACAAGCGCCTGGCCGCTATGGAAACCAAAACTGGTGCATGTTAAATCTGGAACCCGTGATCAGATTTGAAACCAAATCCTCCAAACGATTCCAATAAAGAAACTATTCCGATGGAATCGGTTCTCGATGGCCAACCCTAGTTAGCGGTCATAACAGTGTAGAAGTTGCTTTTCTGTTTTCTTGTATTTCATTTGCCTCTGTTGACTTTCCCTATCTGCGTTGTTCTATTGGCCAAGAGTGTGTAGTTTTATAAATCTCAAACTCTGTTTAATGGTTAGAAAACGTATTGCCGTATAAACCTGTAACTCACTGGCATGCTGGTTTTAATAAATATTGAGAAGGTATTAAAATGGTATTAAAAGGTATTGAATTTACCTCCAGGATTTCTGTATATACCCTGACTGTCTCTGTGTCGGGGTTCTAACCTCCGGTGGATTTGTGAGGACTATGGTTAACTGCTCCTCAGATCTCTGCAGGGTAAATCCAGACAGCTAGCTAGACTATCTGTCCAATCTGAGTTTTCTGTTGCACGACTAAAACTACTTTTGAACGTCCACGTTCCACCAGAACCAGTTCCTTCCTGAGACTATTTAGCAGAGGCTCCGTGGCTCCGTCCGGAGCTTAGCCCCGCCCACAGTGTGATTGGTTTAGAGAAATGTCACTAAACCAGAGCACGTTGTTCTCCCATCCAGGAATGCTGTGTGGACTAGCCAGACCGTCCTCTGCAGAGCTGTGTAATACACACGTTGTTAAACACACTCGGAGAGTTATGTCTTAGTTTAAGAAAATATCAGCAGAAAGCTGCACTTTAGAATAAATAACCTCACTTCCTGTACAGGTGCTCAGGTGTAATGACATCACTTCCTATGTTGTGTAGATGTAATGACATCACTTCCTGTGTTGTGTAGATGTATGCGTGGGAGATCTCGGACCAGCTGCTGCAGCTCAAACAGGATGTGGAGTCGTGTTATTTTGCTGCTCAGACGATGAAGATGAAGATCCAAACCTCCTTCTTCGAGCTTCCTCCAGAGACCCACAATGCACTGCGAGACTCACTGCTGACCCACATCCAGAACCTCAAAGACCTGTCGCCCATCATCGTCACCCAGGTAACCGTCTGATCTGGTCACCGTGGGGACGTACGTAGCTACGTGTAGATACCGACCCTCTCAAACGAGACGCAGACAGCAACAGCTGTGATTGGCCCGCTCGGCCGTGGCTTGGTAGCGTTGCATTTCCTGGTTCTCCTTCTCCAGAAACACATGAGATCAAGGAGAGGGTTAACTTCTCCTGCTACAGACACACACTCACAGACACACACTCACGCAGACACACACAGACACACACACACACACACACACACACACACACACACGTAGAAAGAACAGGGGAGACACTTGTTTCTCTCAATATGACTCTAGAGTCGCTACTCACTCTGAAGATAATCACCATCACTCTCTCACTCACTCTACCACATGCAGACACACACACACACGCATTCAGATACACACACACACACGCAAACAGACAGACACACAACACACACACACATTCAGACACACACACACACAGGCTGGCTATTCTCTTAAAGCGATGCGCTAGAACAGTGCAGACACCAGTATAAACTTGAGGCCATGTACGTCGGCTACGGAGAAAGCTCTGCTTCAAGTCTCCGCAGAACCATAAAACAGACTTAACTCTGACTCAGCAGGTCATACACATGACTCAGCAGGTCAGACGCATGACTCAGCAGGTCATACACGTGACTCAGCAGGTCAGACGCATGACTCAGCAGGTCGGACGCGTGACTCAGCAGGTCGGACGCGTGACTCAGCAGGTCGGACGCGTGACTCAGCAGGTCGGACGCGTGACTCAGCAGGTCATAAACTATGATATCGTCCATCGGCACAACCCTAACGACTTGTGAACATCTCTGCGTCCTGCAGTGTAAACCTTCTGTGTCTGTAACAGCAGTTTCATGTTTCACTTCCTCGGTGTAATAAACGGTCAATAATAATAATAATAAACGGGCAGAAAGGTTCCTCCTGTGTGTGTGTGTTTTATGTTCCCGAGCTGAAGACGGAACCATGACGACATAAAGATGCTTCCAGCGCTGCAGCAGGAAGTGTTTTCTAACCGGTTTGTTGCATCATCTTCTGCAGGAAACCAGACGTTTACAACAGAGTCCATACGAGGAGGAAGTTACTAGTTTATATCTGCTTGATGTTTGTTATTTCTACAGTAAATTAATTATTTGTTCTGTCCTCAGCTGGCTCTAGCCATCGCTGACCTCGCTCTCCAGATGGCCTCGTGGAAAGGATGTGTTCACACACTCATAGAAAAGTAAGAATTCACACAACTAAACAACTGAAACTTGTTACATAAAGGACACTTGGGCTGAAACAGGAACTACAAATATGGCCAGCACATCAGTCAGCAGAGAACGCTTAAATCTTCCAGTTTTCCTGGCTCAAAACGGGCCAATAAGCATCAAAGACTTCATTTCCTGCATTCTGACACACAAACGTCTTTATTTATGTCAAGGAAAACAAAATTCTGTAACTGTTTTCCCAAGGAGCACATTTTTTACTTACAGAAGGTTACTGTTACTGTACAATAATACAATAGTTATACACACATAGTATATACAAACATTATGAAGTGCAATGCTTTCTATTTTTAAAATAGCCTACATTGGAGGCTGTAGATCAATACATTTTCAATGATGTTGAATATACAGTAGTGGTGTAACGATTCAGCGTGCATGTGAACTGCAGATTATTGCTAAGTTTAACCATCAGAGTGTGAAACTTCAGCAGAGAGACGGAGCTGCAGCCTGTTCAGGGACTCAGGGACCCATGTGGTTTTCATGCTTACTCCCGTACGGCTGGCATCAGGTGTTAAAACCAAGCAGTGGGGGGAGGTCCCCCCCCCCCCTGAAATGGAATTGACACTTCCCTGCAACACAAACTAATATATTTACTCACCTCTATTCACACACAATGAGGCATATTCTCAGTTCTGATTGAACTGTATTTTTTGAGTTACTATATAGGCCAACTTTGATCTTGATATATAGGCTAAGGATTATGTAGCAAATAACAATAACCCCACTATTAATTACATTATTTTAATGCGGTGTAACTAATCCAGCATGTAAATAATGCACCTCAAATATAAACGTGAGCAATCGCTATTATATCGAATTAACAGCTATGTGCAATTTAGAACAGTTTAGGTGAAGAATACAAACAACGAAAATGCAGCCCTATTTCTGATACTGTGGGGGACAGAAATGTTGGCGTGGGGGACCGACCTGGTCAAATCAAGATAGAGGAAACGCTCCAAGCGTCCTCTGAGCCGACGGAGCGGCAGAGCGCCCACCATTAAACACTAAATGTTGATGATTGATTGTAGACGTGAAGTTAGTCTCTCTGCTCCGCCAGATAAACAGTCTGATGGCATCACACCTGCAGGGAGCTCAAACACAACATCAGTTGGATCTCTCTTCTCTGACTCCGCTGTCTGTGTTTCCGCCCCTCCCAGGTACAACAACGACATCAGCTCCATGCCCTTCCTCATAGAGATCCTCACCGTGCTGCCCGAGGAAGTCCACAGTCGCTCTCTACGGATCGGAGCCAATCGGAGGACAGAAATCATCGAGGATCTGGCGTATTACTCCAGCACGGTGGTCACACTGCTGGTGAGAAACCTCTCCGCCTCTCTGCTTCCTCTGTCTGGACTACACACACACACACACACACACACACACATTTTAGGGGAAGTTCTGCCTGCTGCTTCTGAAATATGTTTATTTGAGATTTCCAGGTTTTAATTTGCTCTAATGTCAGACAGTGAGTTGTTTTATTGTGGAAACAGCAGGGACAATGATCACAAAGTGTGATACATTACATATTCTATAAATTAGGGCTGTGGATCTCTCCCTGATAGGACGATCTGATACGTATCTAGATAGGTGGGCTACGGTACGGTTCAGGGACGACGCCCTTTAATCTGGAATCATTCAGTGCAAATAGATTTCATGATGAAACGATTTGTGTGTGTGTGTGTGTGTGTGTGTGTGTGTGTGTGTGTGTGTGTGTGTGTGTGTGTGTGTGTGTGTGTGTGTGTGTGGACCTAACCCTGTGTGTGTGCGCAGACCTAACCCTGTGTGTGTGCGCAGACCTAACCCTGTGTGTGTGCGCAGACCTAACCCTGTGTGTGTGCGCAGACCTAAACCTGTGTGTGTGCGCAGACCTAAACCTGTGTGTGTGCGCAGACCTAAACCTGTGTGTGTGTGCAGACCTAAACCTGTGTGTGTGCGCAGACCTAAACCTGTGTGTGTGTGCAGACCTAAACCTGGCTCTGATTGTGTTGCTGTGTTTTAGACTTCGTGTGTGGAGAAGACGGGGAACGATGAGAAGATGCTCATCAAGGTGTTTCGCTGTCTGGGCAGCTGGTTCAACCTGGGAGTCCTGGACAGCAACTTCATGGCCAGCAACCAGCTGCTCATGGTGCTCTTCCAAGTCCTGGTGAGTCTTTATCCTCTTCTAATTCCTGTTTACATCACACTCTGTTTGATCCCCGTCTTCCAAGTCCTAGTGAGACTCACACTTCACCTGTGTTAGAAACTGTCCCCTATCACAGAAATGGTTCCCTATATAGCAGCGGTTTTTGAATTCTCCGTGGTTTTTTTCATCCACTTTAAAATACCCACAGTGCACTTCTAATCTGAGCGTACATACTATGTACCCTACATATTACTCCCGTCTACCACAATGCAACGTGCTTGTGTTTTACCGGCAGACTCACCACAGCCTAAACCAGTCTTTAACCTTTGACTGCAGTATCAACAGCTGTGTTCTGTGTGGAAGTGACACGTTTCCTTCTGTTTTTGTCTCTGCAGCAGAGGGATGAAACCCCGACCAACCTGCATGAGGCGGCGTCGGACTGCGTGTGCTCGGCGCTCTACGCCATCGAGAACGTGGACACGCACCTGCCGCTAGCGCTGCAGCTGTTCCAGGGCGTCCTGACGCTGGAGACGGCGTATCACATGGCCGTGGCCCGGGAAGACCTCGACAAGTGAGGAGACAAACTGCTGTTAACGTGTTTTTCAGTGTAGATCACTGTGGGTCACTGTGGGTCTCTGTTAGCGGTCACTGTAGATCACTGTGGATCTCTGTGGGTCTCTGTAGATCACTGTGGATCTCTGTAGATCACTGTGGATCTCTGTGGGTCTCTGTAGATCACTGTGGATCTCTGTAGATCACTGTGGGTCTCTGTAGATCACTGTGGATCTCTGTGGGTCTCTGTAGATCACTGTGGATCTCTGTGGGTCACTGTGGATCTCTGTGGGTCTCTGTAGATCACTGTGGATCTCTGTGGGTCACTGTGGATCTCTGTGGGTCTCTGTAGATCACTGTGGGTCTCTGTAGATCACTGTGGATCTCTGTTGTTTCTCTGTTAGCGGTCACTTAATGCTCCTTTCTGTGTGCAGAGTGCTGAACTACTGCCGCATCTTCACCGAACTCTGCGAGACGTTTCTGGAGACGACGGTCAGGAGTCCAGGCCAGGGGATGGGAGACCTGCGCACGCTGGAGCTGCTGCTCATCTGTGCAGGACACCCACAGTATGAGGTAAACAACTACACCCTAACACCCCAAACTACCACAACACCCGCAGTATGAGGTAAACAATTACACCATAACACCCCAAACTACCACAACACCCGCAGTATGAGGTAAACAACTACACCCTAACACCCCAAACTACCACAACACCCGCAGTATGAGGTAAACAATTACACTATAACACCCCAAACTACCACAACACCCGCAGTATGAGGTAAACAACTACACCCTAACACCCCAAACTACCACAACACCCGCAGTATGAGGTAAACAATTACACCATAACACCCCAAACTACCACAACACCTGCAGTATGAGGTAAACAATTACACCATAACACCTCAAACTACCACAACACCCGCAGTATGAGGTAAACAATTACACCCTAACACCCCAAACTACCACAACACCTGCAGTATGAGGTAAACAATTACACCATAACACCCCAAACTACCACAACACCCGCAGTATGAGGTAAACAACTACACCCTAACACCCCAAACTACCACAACACCCGCAGTATGAGGTAAACAACTACACCATAACACCCCAAACTACCACAACACCCGCAGTATGAGGTAAACAATTACACCCTAACACCCCAAACTACCACAACACCCGCAGTATGAGGTAAACAATTACACCATAACACCCCAAACAACCACAACACCTGCAGTATGAGGTAAACAATTACACCCTAACACCCCAAACTACCACAACACCCGCAGTATGAGGTAAACAATTACACCATAACACCCCAAACAACCACAACACCTGCAGTATGAGGTAAACAATTACACCCTAACACCCCAAACTACCACAACACCTGCAGTATGAGGTAAACAATTACACCATAACACCCCAAACTACCACAACACCTGCAGTATGAGGTAAACAATTACACCCTAACACCCCAAACTACCACAACACCCGCAGTATGAGGTAAACAATTACACCATAACACCCCAAACAACCACAACACCTGCAGTATGAGGTAAACAATTACACCCTAACACCCCAAACTACCACAACACCTGCAGTATGAGGTAAACAACTACACCCCAAACTACCACAACACCTGCAGTATGAGGTAAACAATTACACCATAACACCCCAAACAACCACAACACCTGCAGTATGAGGTAAACAATTACACCATAACACCCCAAACTACCACAACACCTGCAGTATGAGGTAAACAATTACAACACAGTAACATTAAAACTACAAGGCCTACCCTCTGATGATAATCCTGTCTGTGTTCTGGTTCTGGTTCTGACCCAGGTGGTGGAGATCTCCTTTAACTTCTGGTACCGTCTGGGAGAACATCTGTATAAAATAAACGACGCGGCTCTCCACAACATATTCCGACCGTACATCCAGAGACTCCTGCACTGTTTGGCCCGGCACTGTCAGCTCGACCCCGACCACGTAAGTCACCTGATCAAACCCTCACACACACCTTCACCAGTCACACACACACACACACACACACACACACACACCAGTCACACACACACCTTCACCAGTCACACACACACCTTCACCAGTCACACACACACACCTTCACCAGCCTTTCACACACACACACACACACACACACACACACACACACACACACACACACACACACACCTTCACCAGCCTCACACACACACACCTTCACCAGCCTCACACACACACACCTTCACCAGCCTCACACACACACACACACACACACACACACACACACACACACACACACACCTTCACCAGCCTCTCACGGGCACACACACACACACACACACACACACACACACAAACACACACACACACACACCAGTCACCAGTCACTCACCTTTATCATTGAGATAACTATCTGATACTTTTATCTAATCTAAAATCCACAGTTTGTTTCTGTCCAATAGGAGGGTTAGGGTTATATCTGTGTATGGCGGTAACTGTGGAAACTATTTCTGTCCAACAGGAGGGGATCCCCGAGGACACCGATGATTTTGGGGAGTTCAGGATGAGAGTCTCAGACCTCGTTAAAGACGTAATTTTCCTGGTTGGATCCATGGAGTGTTTCTCTCAGGTAACTTTACTTTAAATCCAAAGGTATCAACAAGAAAAGGCTGATTTCTGTTTGAACATGTTGATGGATTCTTTTCTTAAATGTTGTCTTCTTTCTGCTCAGTTATGTTCTACTTTATAAAGACGTTCTGTTGTTCTCTCAGTTATATTCTACTTTCTAAAGACGTTCTGTTTTCTGTTATATTCTACTTTCTAAAGACGTTCTCTGTTGTTTTCTCAGTTATATTCTACGTTAAAAGAAGGGAATCCTTCCTGGGAAGTGACGGAAGCTGTTCTTTTCATCATGGCTGCAATCGCTAAAAGTGTTGATCCGTGAGTATCTGAAGATGGGCTCATTGTCATAAATCTGTTCTCCAGATCCAGAAGAACACAAACATGTTGGTGGTGGTTCTGTAGATCTAGAACAACACAGAAACATGTTGGTGGTGGTTCTGTAGATCTAGAAGAACACAGAAACATGTTGGTGGTGGTTCTGTAGATCTAGAAGAACACAGAAACATGGTGGTGGTCTCTGTCTGATTATCCCGTCTGGATCTTGTCCCTCCAGAGAGAACAACCCAACGCTGTCCGAGGTGTTACAGCAGGTGGTCTTACTCCCAGAAACCGTCCACATGGCCGTTCGCTTCACGAGCATCGAGCTGGTCGGAGAGATGAGCGAAGTCGTGGACAGAAACCCCAGATTCCTCGGTACCACTTTCTGATTTCTGCTTCACACTGATGTGTTTATGCTTTACTGTTTCTACAGGTCCAGACCTGCATGTGGGGTTTACCTGGCTATAGAAATGTTAGTTACTTCCTGTTGCTGCTGCTGCAGTTAGTGATGCTCAGGTGGGAGAGAACACGGAACCTGGAGCTGTTTTTGTTAAACTGCTCAAATCACAAAAGCAACTGAAGATTCCTTGGAGAGCACCGACCGATCGCACAATGTTACCCAAAGTCCACCCTGTGATTCAGGTCATCATTAAGGAAGTTTGTTTCTCTACTCAATCTTCAGTGTTTCCTTTAGGATTTTGTTTTAGCAGTGGGGGCAAGTCTGTCCGAACAACCTACACTTAGAACGGACCCACCACGCTGATGTTTTTGGTGGAGCTGTTGGTTTAATAGTCGACTCGGAAGAAAGCAAACGTTTTGACGATAAACTACATCAACACAACAGTATGTGGAGTTAAACTGGACCGGTCCAATAACCTCTGACTACTTCTACTGGTTGTTAAACTGGACGGGTCCAATAACCATTGACTACTTCTACTTGTTGTTAAACTGGACCGGTCCAATAACCTCTGAATAGTTCTACTGGTTGTTAAACTGGACCGGTCCAATAACCTCTGACTACTTCTACTGGTTGTTAAACTGGACGGGTCCAATAACCATTGACTACTTCTACTTGTTGTTAAACTGGACCGGTCCAATAACCTCTGAATAGTTCTACTGGTTGTTAAACTGGACGGGTCCACTAACCACTGACTACTTCTACTGGTTGTTAAACTGGACCGGTCCAATAACCTCTGAATAGTTCTACTGGTTGTTAAACTGGACGGGTCCAATAACCTCTGAATAGTTCTACTTGTTGTTAAACTGGACCGGTCCAATAACCTCTGAATAGTTCTACTTGTTGTTAAACTGGACGGGTCCAATAATCTCTGAATAGTTCTACTTGTTGTTAAACTGGACGGGTCCAGTAACCTCTGAATAGTTCTACTGGTTGTTAAACTGGACCGGTCCAATAACCTCTGAATAGTTCTACTGGTTGTTAAACTGGACCGGTCCAATAACCTCTGAATAGTTCTACTGGTTGTTAAACTGGACCGGTCCAATAACCTCTGAATAGTTCTACTGGTTGTTAAACTGGACCGGTCCAATAACCTCTGAATAGTTCTACTGGTTGTTAAACTGGACCGGTCCAATAACCTCTGAATAGTTCTACTGGTTGTTAAACTGGACCGGTCCAGTAACCTCTGAATAGTTCTACTGGTTGTTAAACTGGACCGGTCCAATAACCTCTGAATAGTTCTACTGGTTGTTAAACTGGACGGGTCCACTAACCACTGACTACTTCTACTGGTTGTTAAACTGGACCGGTCCAATAACCTCTGAATAGTTCTACTGGTTGTTAAACTGGACGGGTCCAATAACCTCTGAATAGTTCTACTTGTTGTTAAACTGGACCGGTCCAATAACCTCTGAATAGTTCTACTTGTTGTTAAACTGGACCGGTCCAATAACCTCTGAATAGTTCTACTGGTTGTTAAACTGGACCGGTTGAATAGTTCTAAAAACTGGACCGGTCCAGTAACCTCTGAATAGTTCTACTGGTTGTTAAACTGGACCGGTCCAGTAACCTCTGAATAGTTCTACTGGTTGTTAAACTGGACCGGTCCAATAACCTCTGAATAGTTCTACTGGTTGTTAAACTGGACCGGTCCAATAACCTCTGAATAGTTCTACTGGTTGTTAAACTGGACCGGTCCAATAACCTCTGAATAGTTCTAAAACTGGACCTGAATAACCTCTGAATAGTTCTACTGGTTGTTAAACTGGACCGGTCCAATAACCTCTGAATAGTTCTACTGGTTGTTAAACTGGACGGGTCCACTAACCACTGACTACTTCTACTGGTTGTTAAACTGGACCGGTCCAATAACCTCTGAATAGTTCTACTGGTTGTTAAACTGGACGGGTCCAATAACCTCTGAATAGTTCTACTTGTTGTTAAACTGGACCGGTCCAATAACCTCTGAATAGTTCTACTTGTTGTTAAACTGGACGGGTCCAATAACCTCTGAATAGTTCTACTTGTTGTTAAACTGGACGGGTCCAGTAACCTCTGAATAGTTCTACTGGTTGTTAAACTGGACCGGTCCAATAACCTCTGAATAGTTCTACTGGTTGTTAAACTGGACCGGTCCAATAACCTCTGAATAGTTCACAACCGCGACTAAAGTTTTTGTACAGCCCTATTTCTGATAACGTGGCAGCAGATATTTTGCCATGGTGGGCCGCCACTACAAAATCAACATAGATGAAACACTGATCTTGCACTTTTATTTCAAATATTCACTTTGAAAATCTTATGAAGGAGTTTCCAATTTTCCATCGCACTCTTTGAAATTCTGTTCTTCCTGTTGAACTTGGTAATGCATCACAGTTTTACCTCCTAACCCTCTCTGTATGTGAAGCTTTCTGTTCAATCAGTTATTTTGGAATACATTTTATGCAAAATTGAAATGCAAATGGTATGCAAAAAGTGTTCTGGTATTGGCATCATATTGGCAAATAACTATATTCAGGTAACGTAATCCGAACTGAAAAAGTGGATCAGTGGATCTCTATTCAAGCCCTGATTGGCTGCTGTGTGGGATCAACCAAGAGATCCACATGGATCACTTAGTGGCCGACTGTCGCTGAAAGCTTTGGGTGGGTGGGGGTGGGTCTGGTCTGGTCTGGTCTTTATGGTCCTGTTTGTCTTCCAGACCCGGTGTTGAACTACCTGATGAAAGGTCTCCGAGAGAAACCTCTGGCGTCTGCAGCAGCGAAGGCGATCCACAACATCTGCTCGGTGTGCAGAGACCACATGGCTCAGCACTTCCAGGGCCTGCTGGACATCGCCCGCGCCCTGGACTCCTTCGCCCTGTCCACCGAGGCTGCTGTGGGGCTGCTCAAAGGTACGCTACACTTGTACACACCTGTGGGGCTGCTCAAAGATATGCTACACCTATACACACCTGTGGGGCTGCTCAAAGGTACGCTACACCTATACACACCTGTGGGGCTGCTCAAAGGTACGCTACACCTATACACACCTGTGGGGCTGCTCAAAGGTACGCTACACCTGTACACACCTGTGGGGCTGCTCAAAGGTACGCTACCCCTATACACACCTGTGGGGCTGCTCAAAGGTACGCTACCCCTATACACACCTGTGGGGCTGCTCAAAGGTACGCTACCCCTATACACACCTGTGGGGCTGCTCAAAGGTACGCTACCCCTATACACACCTGTATTGACATCATCAGGGCCGTGCTGCGCTGTCCCAGTCTAACCCGGGTTACAGCAGCACCTGTACAGGTGCAGCTTTGTCCTCCAAAAGATAACGTCACACATTGGTCAGTGGACGCTGAACCAGTGGTTTCTAGGCAACCAAAATGTTCCACTTAACTTTGCTGAAGTCAAAATATTCAGACGTTTTTCTCGTAAAATTGGAGAAAAGGGAAAAATGAGCTTTGACTTCACTTTACAGACCCAGTATTATACAGTGTGGTGACATGATGTCCCAGTGATGTCACCGTGTGTGTGTGTGTGTGTGTTTACCTGTGCAGGTACAGCTCTGGTTCTGGCTCGGCTTCCTCTGGAGAAGATCGCCGAGTGCCTCAGTGACCTCTGTGCCGTTCAGGTCATGGCTCTGAAGAAGGTCAGTCCGAGTATTTAAACGGCTGCGACCACCAGGAACCAAACATCCAGACTAAACCCAGACTCTGTGTTTTCTTCCAGCTTTTGTCTGAGGAATCTACCAACGGTAAATCAGCTGATCCCACCGTGTGGCTGGACCGCCTGGCTGTTATCTTCAGGTGAGTTTACCTGCAGTCACATCTAAACCTTTATTTAAACCAACAGGAAACACGCTGATGCATTCTGTTTGTTTCTCCTTCAGACACACGAACCCCATCGTAGAGAACGGACAGACGCACCCCTGTCAGAAAGTCATTCAGGAGGTAAAACACACACACACACACACACACACACACACACACACACACACACACACCCTTCTTAATAAATAGCCTAATCATGCTACGTACCTGTAGAAACCTCAGATATGTTATGTCATACCTGTAGATTAGATGTATATATGAACATGTCTCCTGTAGATTAGATGTATATGTGAACATGTCTCCTGTAGATTAGATGTATATATGAACATGTCTCCTGTAGATTAGATGTATATGTGAACATGTCTCCTGTAGATTAGATGTGTGTATATATATATATATATATATGTCTCCTGTATTAGATGAACATGTCTCCTGTAGATTAGATGTATATATGAACATGTAGATTAGATGTATATATGAACATGTCTCCTGTAGATTAGATGTATATGTGAACATGTCTCCTGTAGATTAGATGTATATGTGAACATGTCTCCTGTAGATTAGATGTATATGTGTGTCTCCTGTATATATATATATATATATATTAGATGTATATATATATATATATATATATATATATATATATATATATATATATATATATATATATATATACATGTCTCCTGTAGATTAGATGTGTGTATATATATATATATGAACATGTCTCCTGTAGATTAGATGTGTGTATATATATATATATGAACATGTCTCCTGTAGATTAGATGTGTGTGTGTGTGTATATATATATATATATATATATATATATATATATATATATATATATATATATATATATCATGTCTCCTGTAGATTAGATGTATATGTGAACATGTCTCCTGTAGATTAGATGTATATATGAACATGTCTCCTGTAGATTAGATGTGTGTATATATATATATATATATATATATATATATATATATATATATATATATATATATATATGAACATGTCTCCTGTAGATTAGATGTATATGTGAACATGTCTCCTGTAGATTAGATGTGTGTATATATATATATATATATATATGAACATGTCTCCTGTAGATTAGATGTGTATATGAACATGTCTCCTGTAGATTAGATGTATATATGAACATGTCTCCTGTAGATTAGATGTATATATGAACATGTCTCCTGTAGATTAGATGTATATATGAACATGTCTCCTGTTGTGTGCTGCAGATCTGGCCCGTTCTGTCCGAGACTCTGAACACTCACCAGGCTGATAACCGGATCGTGGAGCGCTGTTGTCGCTGTCTCCGGTTCGCTGTGCGATGTGTCGGGAAAGGCTCCGCCTCCCTGCTGCAGCCGCTCGTCACACAGGTAGACACACCTGCACTGCTTACTGTCTAGTATCGGTTGTAGGAGCACTGATTGGATGAGCAGTTAGTGATGTTAAAGTGTTATTGATCAGTCACTCATCTGTTAGTTCAATTCATAAAAAACACTTCCACTCCCTGCAGGAGAAAAGAAATATAAAGTATTTACCTACCTGTCCATGTGTTAGTTTGAAACAGGTGTGTGTCTGTGTGTGTGTGTGTAGATGGTGAGTGTGTACCAGGTGTACCCCCACTCCTGCTTCCTGTACCTGGGCAGCATCCTGGTGGACGAGTACGGCATGGAGGACGGCTGCAGGCAGGGACTGCTCGACATGCTGCAGGTAAAACAACACCTACTTTTATTAGTAGTATTATTATTAGTAGTATTATTAGTAGTATTTGTATAGATAAACAAACAGCTGCAGGTTAACTCCAGCAGTTTGTTTCCGAGCCGCGTCTTCGTAGAAAGGTTTTAAATTAGTCCTATAAAGCTATGGTCTCGTATTGGTCGCAGCTTCCTGAATGAGATGGTATCGTGTCAGACTTTAGGATATCAGTACATAATGTATCTATGGATATAATATGATTGACCTCCCTGATGCTGCTGTTCCTCCAGGCTCTGTGCATGCCGACCTTCCAGCTGTTGGAACAGCAGAACGGTCTGAGGAATCATCCCGACACCGTGGACGACCTGTTCAGACTGGCCACCAGGTGAGTCACATGACCCGTTCAGACTGGCCACCAGGTGAGTCACATGACCTGTTCACACTGGCCACCAGGTGAGTCACATGACCTGTTCAGACTGGCCACCAGGTGAGTCACGTGACCCGTTCACACTGGGTGATAAATCTGTTGCTAAGTACTAATCCCACACTGTGAAAATACTGTTACAGTAAAAGTCCTGCAGTGAAAATGTAACTTAAGTTCCAGTGTGAGTGTAGTTAAGACAGGAAACCTAATGCAGATACAGTGAGGTACCAGCTGGCTCACACACACCGTCATCCCAGAGCCTGCGACCCCGTGTCCCGCTGCGGTGGCCAGTCATGTGACGCTGCGGTGGCCAGTCATGTGACCGAGTTGTCGGTGTGTTTTGAGGTGGTGTAAGAGTCCCAAACAGGAAACATCACTGCCTCTATCTCTGCCACAAGAAAGATTTAAAACACCAAACACAAGCTGTGAACAGTTCCCTCAGTCCCTCTGTCTCTTTTCTTCGTCTGTCTCCGGGAAATGAAGCTGCCTTCAAGTGCACTCGGAAACATTGTCCACTTTGGTCTCTGATTTGTCCCTGTGTGTGTGTGTGTGTGTGTGTGTGTGTGTGTGTGTGTGTGTGCCTCTGTGTGTGTCTCTGTGCGTGTCCAGGTTCGTCCAGAGGAGTCCTGTCACTTTACTCAGCAGCAGCATCATCGTTCATATCATCCAGTGCGCCATCGCTGCCACCTCGCTGGACCACCGAGACGCAAACTGCAGCGTCATGAAATTCGTCCGAGACCTGATCCACACCGGGGTCGCTAACGATGTGAGTCAGCACAAAGACTCAAACGGAAGTTCACTGAGACACTGTTCAACAGTCTCCCTGTAGAAATTACATGATTGCATTACATGTCATTTAGCTGACGCTTTTATTCAAAGCGACTTACAATTAAGTGCTTTCAACTGTGAAGGTCCAAACTCCAGACAACAAGTAGTAAGAGCCAGAACATTAGCTTTAAATAAGCAAAGCTCCAAAGAGACAGATGAAGGTACAGGTTCAAGGTTGTTTTTGTTTATCCGAGGTGTAGTCTGAAGAGATGTGTTTTTAGCCTTCGGTGGGACATGTGTAGGCTTTCGGCCATCCTGATGTCGATAGGGAGCTCGTTCCACCATTTGGGAGCCAGGACAGTGAACAGTCGGGATTTCGTTGAGTGATTAGTTTCAAGCGAGTTGGCTGATGCAGAGTGGGGGGGTTGGGGTAAAAATAGATTTTTATTAGTGGTTATAAAATAACGAGTTCCGACTACAAGTTCAAACCTATCAAATGTAATCGCAGTAATAACTCTGAGACGGACGTTCCCTCGTTCCCTCGTTGTCAGAGTCTGAGACTTTCTGGTCTTCAGTTAGTCGTCTTCTTCTATTTAAGATACTCGCCGGTCACGTGTCTCTAAAACTCAGATCAGATCATTCAAGAAGCATTCTCCGACGGCAGGAACATACGTTACGTGTGATATTAACCTGACCCGTTGGCTCATGGTAAACTCTGCTGGGGACAGTCTAATACCTGAAACGGTCTGTCCTCCGTCCTCCACCAACAGGACAACCTTTCTCTCCTGTGTCCTGTCTCTTCTTCCCTGTCTCCCTTCCCCTGTCTCCTGTCTTCTGTCCTCTGTGTCTCCTCCCTCCTGTGTCCTGTCTCCTCCCTCCTGTGTCCTGTCCCCTCCCTCCTGTGTCCTGTCTCCTCCCTCCTGTGTCCTGTCTCCTCCCTCCTGTGTCCTGTCTCCTCCCTCCTGTGTCCTGTCTGCTCTCTCCTGTGTCCTGTCTCCTCTCTCCTGTGTCCTGTCTCCTCTCTCCTGTGTCCTGTCTCCTCTCTCCTGTGTCCTGTCTGCTCTCTCTTGTGTCCTGTCTGCTCTCTCTTGTGTCCTGTCTCCTCTCTCCTGTGTCCTGTCTGCTCTCTCTTGTGTCCTGTCTCCTCTCTCCTGTGTCCTGTCTCCTCTCTCCTGTGTCCTGTCTGCTCTCTCCTGTGTCTTGTCTCTTCTTCCATGTCTCCTGTCCCCTGTGATTCCTCTCCCCTGTCCGCTGTGACTCCTCTCCCCTGTGTCCTGTCTCCTGTCCTCTGTGTCTCCTCCCTCCTGTGTCTCCTCCCTCCTGTGTCTCCTCCCTCCTGTGTCCTGTCTCCTGTGTCCTTTAAACTAAACTCTTGTGTGTCCTGTGTCTCCTTCAGCATGAGGAGGACTTTGAGCTGAGGAAGCAGCTGATTGGCCAGGCCATGGAGCAGCACGCCCAGCAGCTGGTGACTCAGCTGATGCACTCGTGTTGCTTCTGTCTGCCGCCGTACACGCTGCCAGACGTCGCCGAGGTGCTCTGGGAGGTCATGCTGTTCAACCGGCCGGTCAGTACAGACACACAGCTACAGACACTACAGACACACAGCTACAGACACACAGCTACAGACACTACAGACACACATCTACAGACACTACAGACACACATCTACAGACACTACAGACACACATCTACAGACACTACAGACACACATCTACAGACACACATCTACACACATCTACAGACACACATCTACAGACACTACAGACACACATCTACAGACACACATCTACACACACACATCTACAGACACACATCTACAGACACTACAGACACACATCTACAGACACACCTCTACAGACACACCTCTACAGACACACATCTACAGACACTACAGACACATCTACAGACACACATCTACAGACACTACATACACACATCTACAGACACACATCTACAGACACTACAGACACACATCTACAGACACTACAGACACACATCTACAGACACTACAGACACACATCTACAGACACTACAGACACACATCTACACACATCTACAGACACACATCTACAGACACTACATCTACAGACACACATCTATAGACACTACAGACACACATCTACAGACACTACAGACACACATCTACAGACACACATCTACAGACACTACAGACACACATCTACAGACACACATCTACACACATCTACAGACACACATCTACACACACTACAGACACACATCTACAGACACACATCTACAGACACTACAGACACACATCTACAGACACTACAGACACACATCTACAGACACACATCTACAGACACTACAGACACACATCTACAGACACTACAGACACACATCTACAGACACACACACATCTACAGACACTACAGACACACATCTACAAACACTACAGACACACATCTACAGACACTACAGACACACATCTACAGACACTACAGACACACATCTACAGACACTACAGACACACATCTACAGACACTCCAGACACACAGCTACAGAAACTACAGACACTACAGACACACATCTACAGACACTGGGAGGTCATCTACAGACAGGCCGTGAGACACACATCTACAGACACACATCTACAGACATTCCAGACACACATCTACAGACACACATCTACAGACACTACAGACACACATCTACAGACACACATCTACAGACACTACAGACACACATCTACAGACACTACAGACACACATCTACAGACACTACAGACACACATCTACAGACACACATCTACACATCTACAGACACACATCTACAGACACTACAGACACACATCTACAGACACACATCTACAGACACTACAGACACACATCTACAGACACTACAGACACACATCTACAGACACTACAGACACACATCTACAGACAGACACACATCTACAGACACTACAGACACACATCTACAGACACTACAGACACACATCTACAGACACACATCTACAGACACACATCTACAGACACTCCAGACACACATCTACAGACACTACAGACACACATCTACAGACACACATCTACAGACACACATCTACAGACACTACAGACACACATCTACAGACACTACAGACACACATCTACAGACACTACAGACACACATCTACAGACACACATCTACAGACACTACAGACACACATCTACAGACATTCCAGACACACATCTCTACACACACAGACACACATCTACAGACTACAGACACACATCTACAGACACACGTCTACAGACACTGCAGACACACATCTACAGACACTGCAGACACACATCTACAGACACTACAGACACACATCTACAGACACACATCTACAGACACACATCTACAGACACTGCAGACACACATCTACAGACACTACAGGCACACATCTACAGACACTACAGACACACATCTACAGACATTACAGACACACATCTACAGACACACATCTACAGACACTACAGACACACATCTACAGACACTACAGACACACATCTACAGACACTACAGACACACATCTACAGACATTACAAACATCTACAGACACACATCTACAGACACACATCTACAGACACACATCTACACACACATCTACAGACACTACAGAAACACATCTACAGACACTACAGACACACATCTACACACATCTACAGACAAACATCTACAGACACATCTACAGACACTACACACAATTACAGACACATCTACAGACACTGCAGACACACATCTACAGACACTGCAGACACACATCTACAGACACTGCAGACACACATCTACAGACACTACAGACACACATCTACAGACACTACAGACACACATCTACAGACACTACAGACACACATCTACAGACACTACAGACACATCTACAGACACTACAGACACACATCTACAGACATTACACACATCTACAGACACACATCTACAGACACACATCTACAGACACACATCTACAGACACACATCTACAGACACACATCTACACACACACATCTACAGACACTACAGACACACATCTACACACATCTACAGACACACATCTACAGACACATCTACAGACAGTACGCACAATTACAGACACATCTACAGACACTACACACATCTACAGACACACATCTACAGACACTGCAGACACACATCTACAGACACTACAGACACACATCTACAGACACTACAGACACACATCTACAGACACTACAGACACACATCTACAGACACTACAGACACACATCTACAGACACTCATCTACAGACACTCATCTACAGACACACATCTACAGACACTACAGACACACATCTACAGACACTACAGACACACATCTACAGACACTGGGAGGTCATGCTGTTCAACAGGCCGGTGAGTACAGACACACATCTACAGACATTCCAGACACGCATCTACAGACACACATCTACAGACACACATCTACAGACACTACAGACACACATCTACAGACACTATAGACACACATCTACAGACACTATAGACAGACATCTACAGACACTACAGACACACATCTACAGACACAAATCTACAGACACTACAGACACACAGCTACAGACACACAGCTACAGACACTCATCTACAGACACTACAGACACACATCTACAGACACTCCTGACACACATCTACAGACACTCCAGACACACAGCTACAGAAACTACAGACACACATCTACAGACACTACAGACACTGGGAGGTCATGCTGTTCAACAGGCTGGTGAGTACAGACACACATCTACACACCTACAGACGCACATCTACAGACACACATCTACAGACACTACAGACACACCTCTACAGACACACATCTACAGACACTGGGAGGTCATGCTGTTCAACCGGCCGGTGAGTACAGACAAACTGGCCTACAGACAAACATCTGGTTTACAGACAAACTGGCCTACAGGCAAACATCTGGCCTACAGGCAAACATCTGCCCAGGTGTGTTAATAGACCAGGAAAGTCGCTGGCTCGTTGGCTAACGTTAGCTTGCTAATCCTACACTGGTAACGGAGAATTAGCCCACCAAGGGGCTTTCCTACGATGGGACCGCAGTGTGTGATTGGAACATTAAGTTCTTATATTTTACTAATTTAGAGGCCGGCCGGCTGTATTTAGGGCTAACCCTGGAGCGGGAAACAATCCCAGAATGCATTGCCCGGCTGCTTCCAGGTGTGTTGCTGTCTGTCCACATGTAAATAATGACATAAGTAAGTGTATATAATAAGTGTGTGTTGTGTGTTTCAGACGTTCTGTCGCTGGTTAGAAAACGCTCTGAAAGGGTTACCCAAGGAGACGTCTGGAGGGGCCGTGACCGTCACTCACAAACAGCTGACGGACTTCCACAAACAGGTCACCAGGTGAGACACTGTACACACTGTACACAAACAGGTCACCAGGTGAGACACTGTACACACTGTACACACTGTACACAAACAGGTCACCAGGTGAGACACTGTACACAAACACAACCAGGTCACCAGGTGAGACACTGTACACACAGTACACACTGTACACAAACAGGTCACCAGGTGAGACACTGTACACAAACACAACCAGGTCACCAGGTGAGACACTGTACACACTGTACACAAACACAAACGGGTCACCAGGTGAGACACTGTACACAGACACAACCAGGTCACCAGGTGAGACACTGTACACACTGTACACAAACACAAACGGGTCACCAGGTGAGACACTGTACACACTGTACACAAACAGGTCACCAGGTGAGACACTGTACACAAACACAACCAGGTCACCAGGTGAG